>NW_007577855.1:394804-396646 GCF_000690725.1 Stegastes partitus | reverse complement strand
ATTCTGTGTTTATTAGAAAATATTGAAGCAGCTTTAACTGAGTGTGAAACTACCCCAAAATGATTTGAAATGGATTTTATTGAAACGGTGTGGAGACTTTCAGGATTTAGAAGTCAAAGCAAAGACAGCGAACTTTACAATCTTCCATCAGGGGACGACTGTCAGCCATTCATTGTGCAACTCTCAGCTTTAAAGGACAACTAATCTTAAGATTATTGTTCCACAGTCTTCCCAAACTTCCACCTTCAAACGCCACACAGCTGCAAAAAACCCCACCCACCTGTTCAAAAGGTCTTTCTCAGTTCTGTACTAGAAATCACAGAAGTCATGGTTCAGGACATTTTTTGTGCAGCGAACGGAGGCAGGCACAAATCAGAATAGCCAGACCTTGTGAGCCGAGTGGTCTGAAATAGGGAACCTCCGCCGCACCCATTCATGGAGCAGCTCTACAGGAGTGCTGTGACTGAAATGCCATGCTGCAGGAGGTTATGAAAAATTAAACATGTCCTCTGAGGGGTGAAGGAGACACAGTGAGACACACACAGAGGAGATCCATAAGTGGCAGCAACATTAGCCTAGCGATTGATTCCTGCTTCCAGGTACATCAAACCGACCACCTCCCGTCCTCTGCCCGTCCTACAGCCGTCCTTTCTGGCCGCCTGTTCACGTGTGGAAGAGTTTTTCAGGATGAGCTTTTTAAAAACTTCCTCTCTTGCATGTTTTTTTACAAGAGCAGACAGGACAGAGATGCCCTTGCCTGCTCTCGCTCGCTTGCTCTTTTTCCCGTAACTCTTATTTCTCCTTGTTAGCTTTCAATCTTACCAAGCAGCGATGCCCTTTTAGGTCAGGATGTTTTTTTAATGCGTCCACGTATTTCCAGCTCCCTCTGGCAGTATTTCCAAACATCTTCGTGCGTTTCAGCGGGGTACAGTAACACAAGGTGGGCATCACAGACACCGCCGTCGCTCTGCAGGTGGACAATTACCGCAAAAGGTTTTTAATGGATCCTACTATGTGAATGAAATATTCAGGACATTTCTTAGGAAACATTTAATTAAGTGCATTAATATTTCAAAGGATGTCATTCTTTAAATAGTTCAAGAACATCTGATAGATAAACTTTGGTCTATAATGAGAGAGAGCGCGAATGAAAGTCAAACACACGCTAAGAGGGAAGTAGGAAGAGCGTTGAGGGGAGTGAGCGTGGTAGAGAGCTTCCTCTAATGAAGATCAGGGTGAACCGAGGACTGCACAAAGTTAGACGTGCTCTATAAATGCTGCAGAAATCAGTTCTTACTTTTCAAGTATTAAAGAAAAAAAAAAAAAAGCCCTCTCAGAAAGAGCTCTGCACAAATGAAAACATAATGACCTTCACATTTCAGAACTTTATGTCCTTTTTTGTTAGGGCTGTATTTAAAGAGGTAATGCCCAGAAGATTAGAAAAATCTTTGATCGAGAGTGTCGGGTCCCTTTTTGAAAACAACAAAATGATTCTTTCGTGCGTACCGGAATTTGTTTTTAGGTCAAGCTGTGGTGAGGAGAAATGCATGTGGGAGTGGATGTGTAACAAATTCCTGTGATGGTTTAAGCTGGATGGTGTCATCTTTCTTTAATCTGGAGCTTTCATAGGGTAAAGGTGGTTATATGGTTTATTCTGCTTATTGTCAGCAAATTACTGGAGATGTCTTTGATGTGTTGAAAGCAGGAAACATGTCCAAGCATAAGGACCTGAGGGGCTTCACAGGGGTTGGATTGGGACGGCTAGACAGGTGGATCAGGGCATATCCAAAACAACAGGTCTTGTGGGGGGTAGTTACCAAAGGTGGTCCAAGGTAGAAAAAC
>NW_007577855.1:375446-394010 GCF_000690725.1 Stegastes partitus | reverse complement strand
GGAAAGAGACAGCAACATTACACACTTTAGAAAGAAAGCAAGCCAGCGGAGGTTCATGCTTATGTGACTAATGTTCTGCTGGGGAACCTGTGACATTTTGAGGAACCATTTGAGGGTCAATTCTGATGCCCTCAGAGGTCTTGTGGTGTAGATGTCCTTGATGAGGTATGAGGGGGTCCTACACAGTATTAGACAGGTAGTTTGTGGCTGATTGGTGTATTCATATATTCCATATTTTGGGTAACAAATCTAATTTATATCGTCAGTGTACCAGCCAATACAGCTACAATAACAACGCCCTTTGCTGGTTTGCATTGTCAACACTTGACAGGTTTTTAACTACATGTTGATGTCCTACTTTTTAAAACCCTGCAATTAGTTATTTCCTGAAGTGCAACATACATTCATGTGTTATGATAATCTCTTGTGGCTGTTGAAATTACACAGCAGGTTTTATGATGAGGTGGATTGGATGGGAAGGGAAGAATAAGCTGCAGCGTGTTCAAGCATGAGCGCTAATGCAATAAATAATGTGAAGAATAAGATACCTGGTGGCTGTTAGTTGCTTATATTGTCACCGAGACTCACAAGAATAATGAATGTGTCTTAAATCCTCGGAGGGATTTCTGTGACATTCTTCTCCGTCATGAGTTGTTTTCAGTGCTGAAAACTGGTCTCGCTGGTGCCGGTGGGAATGTGGATGTGCTTTTTGTTGGTCTTATCCAAGTAAACAAAGTGTCACCTATGGTTTCATTGTTTAGTGTCTCCTGCACCACACCCACTTTCAAAGGTTTCTTCTTCCTTTTATGGTCATGCCTTCCTGCTACCTGTGGAACAGGACGAGTCGCAGCGATGCAGTCGGACCTGTTCCTGTCACCTGTCCTCCATTGTTCATTACTGTTGTTACTGGCCAGAGCTGAAAGGGAAATATTTATATCTCGCTCAAGTCCAAGTCATTTAGTTTCATATTTACCCATAAAATCCAGCGAACAATGAAAAAACAAATCACTTTTTTTCCCCTCTAACTAGTAGATTTGTATTTGAAAGAAGAAAATAAAAAAAGCAATTATGTTAGCAAGGGGAAGATTCTTTGCAAGCTTAAGAAAATAGAGATATTTAGTTTCTCGGCTTGTTATTTGCAGTGCAACACTTTGGATTGTGGTTCGCTCTGTGTGGGTGTGTGTGTGTATTATCGCTTGGCTTTGCTGCAGCTTAAGTGTTAATGTGCCAGTGTGGCAGATTTTGCAGAAGGATAAAGGATTTATAAAACAGACACAGACCTTGTGCGGCTCAAATCAGAAACCCTTTAAACAGTAACAGCAGCAATATTATTTACTGGGAGGCAAAACTGAGAATAAAAAAAAACCCATCTGTGGACAGTTTACAGAATACTTGTCAGTGGTTATAGAAAAAAAAATTATTTTGTAGGCTGTGTGATCATTTTGGTTAAACTATATTCTTAGGGTAAAAACATATCAGGACAATTTGACTATCAGTACATTTAATTGATACTTGTTTGAAAAGGTTTTGCATATTAGAGGATTATAGTTCATTGCATTTAAATCTATTTCATATGAAATTGCCTCAATCAGGACATACAGCATACTGGAAAACATACAAATCTTTTTTTTCCATGTTGCCAGCTGTTTTCAGGCTAGAAAATGAACGACTAGCTGCCAGACAGACCTTCCTCCTCCTTTGTGAAGCACTCGAGTTGCTCTTCTGTCTTTATGAGGACATTAACCAGTCTTGTTCACATTTTAGTTTCAAAGTTTGCAGCTTGTTCTTTTACATGTGATGTCCCCCCTTGTCTTTTCCAGGATGCCAAACACACACACTAACAGTTGTGATAGGACAAGAAGCGCTGGCACTGACCGTCCCAAAGCGACCCTTTTACAGGGTCCATTTGCTTTAGGAGCTAATGAATTCTTTCCCCCCCCCTAATTTCAACGAGTCACATCAATTCATTTCTTTCTATAAATCAATATTTGCCCGGGAATAAACGCCACCAGTGTGCCGATGAGGGACACAGACTGAGAGATGAAGAGAGAGAGATGGTTGTCGCCTCCGCTGCCAAGCCAGATTTGGCTGTCAGAGCTCTGCCAGTGGCTCTTGTCTGAGGCTGCTTATTTTCTGTTCTGCCTTTTGTTTTGGCCCGGCTGGCATCTCCATAGTAACAGCCAGAGAGTGGCGGGTCTGGCTGCACTCAGCACTGTATGAAATCAAGTGGGTTCATGCGGCGCTCTTTAGACGGCGATAGGCTTAAGATGAGAGAAAGGTACTGTGAAGCTATTTGCTTTCGGGTCTTGACAACGAGAACAATAAATAAATAGCAGCGAATAAAAGAGAGATTGTCAGGAGAAAGCACACATGCATTTTTTAGGTGCTGTGAGAGCCAGAGTTAAGGCACCGAGGAAGCAGCAGCAGCAGCAGTGGAGAGGGGTAGTGATGGCTAGGAGGGGGGGGGTAAAAAAAAAATGCTTCAACCGTTATCTCACAGATTGCCTTGTTACCATAAGCCAGCTTTGAATAGGTCGAATTAGCGGTAGCCGTCCGGCGCTGAAAGAATAGGCGCGAGTCAGCTGGTTTAATGCACGGGCAGCGTTTCTTTGATTCCTCCCCTGCTCTGGACCGCTTCCTCTCTTTCTCGTCGTCGTCATGTCACGTCGCTCTGTCGGCGTCTCCTACCGATTCTGTAGGTCTTTCTCTCTCCTCTCCCACTTTTCTTTCAGCCCACTTCGCCTCCTCTAAGGTCGGAATATAAAGAGCCAATTTCATGCCTGACGTAAACCCAAACATGATATTGGGGGGCTTTCTGCTCCTTCTGTCGTTTAAGTGCGGCTGCAATATTTGACTTGCTTATCAGTTTTACTCGAAGTAAATGACGAGGCAGCCGGTCATTTTAAGACATGTCACACTCGGCTTGTCGGCCTTTATCAGTCTGAGCTCCTGTTTATGTCACGTTGAAGTTTATATATTTACTGATTTTTCCACTCGTTAATACTGTCAGTTTCTTGTACTTTAGTGCTGCGTACTTGAGACGCCGTCGTCTCCACACAGACGTCTACAGAAGAGATTTATGGCACTGAAGCCTCACAATTACACAGATGTGGAAATCTTCCCATTAGAAAGAACAGTCAAGCCCTGACAACTAGACTGATTGATTACCCAGACTGATATATTGGCAAATATTAGTTTATTGCACATGTATTGGCTTTGTTCTGTCAGTCAGAAGCAGGACAGAAATGCCAAACTAGGGTAACATAATCTTGAAATGGTGTCACCATTGCATCATTTGTCCTCCACAGAGCATTGACAAGCACATTTTTCAAGTGTCTGTTTTGCTGTGCCGTGGTCACACATCTTTGACAACAAGTTTAAAGGATCTGTGTATATTTTTGTTGCATATAACATTAATAATGACCTTAAAGATCCAGTATTAGTTAGCAATAGTGCAACCAGTTATAATGCATTGTAAAGAAAAGGCTAACAAGCTGAGTCTGTATTGAGATAGGATGATAAACCCTCAGATCCATCCATCCATTATCTATATACTGCTTAATCCTCACTAGGGTTGCAGGGAGGCTGGAGCCTATCCTCCAGTCTATCACAGGGCTACACTGAGAGACAGACAACCAAGAACACTCACATTCACACCTACGGACAATTTAGAATCACCAATTAGCCTCAACATGTTTTTGGACCTTGTGGGAGGAAGCTGGAGAACCTGGAGAGAACCCACGCTGCACGGGGAGAACATGCAAACTCCACGCAGAAAGATCCCGCGAACCGGCGACCTTCTTGCTGCAAGGCAACGATGCTAACCACTGAACCACCTTGCAGCCCTAAACCCCGAGATGTAGGGAGCACATACAGCCTTCTCTCTAGTGTCACCATCAGGCCAATCCATCTTTGTAGTGTTGGACTTGGAATAAGGAGTATGGCAGCCTGACAGGACAACTAACATGGCTAGTAGTCATTTATTCTCGTTAAGTAATTAAATCAACATGTTTGGTGGCACATCTTATTCTTAACATCCTTCTGTCGTGCTGCATGTGTCGTTTTGTGATCCACGAAATCTTCCTCTTTCTTATGTTCCCTCCTTTATTCTCATCCTCATTTCTTTATCATCATCTGCGTATTTCCTTCTGTCTCGCTCTCTTTTCTTCTACCTCTTCCTCTTGGCCTCGTTCAACCTCTGCCACGCTGCTTCTCCGCGTAGTTAATTCGAGAAAAGATTTAAGACTTCGAGGCACAGCTTGATTTGCTATTAGAAGCGGAATTACCGAGCGAGCCGTAATTAACAAATCTCCAGTCCTCCGACGGTGTTGACAAAACTCTCAGGTGGAAGACGCACACGTTCACTTTTCTGGTCACCTGTGCCGAAATGACCGCCATTCAAGTTTTTCTCTCTCTCTCTCTGAAAGACAAGAGTGGATGTGGCTGTCTGACGAAGCAGCCAACAGCTATGTCAACATTGGCTCGCCTAATTCACACACTCTGTGGGAGACGTCATCTCTTCCTGCAGGAGGCCCAAAACATCAAGCTGATACCAGGAGCTTAAAGTGTGGCTACTGAAATGTTACCAAGAGAACTCCAAGACTTACTGAGAACACACTCAGACACACACAGAATCACAAAAATGTACAGACAGATACTGCACACGCATCTCAACAACAGAAAAATTCACAAATGACAGCAGAGACCAGAGTTTTGTCACCATATCGTGCAGCTATTCAGACGTTGTGTTTGCTATTACGGCTGTAAAACTAAAATGAGCATTGATGCTGATGCCTTTTAGTGACCGTGTGATATAATGATGTCGTTATGATACTGTGGTTTGTACTTTGGGACACACACAGCATGTTTTAATGAGTCAAATCAAGCATCAGCGGCTAAAAAATAAAACCAGTGCAGAAGTGCCAAAATGTGCAATTCGTCAAATGGCCACTTGAGGCTGCCTCCAAAAGTGAGTCAATCTCCATAGACCCCCCCATGTTGAAATCCCCAACTTTACAGCAGAAATAAACATATTTACAGCCTGGTACAAAAACAGTTTTGGGATCCATAGCTAATTTCCCAGTTCATGTAAAATTTAAGGTGGATCAATTTTTATTTAACTCACCCATTTAAATTGTATTAAGGCTTAAATTCTGCAGAGCTAAGGACAGGTGGGTGCTGTTATGGGACAGCCCAGAGTAGCTCCACATTATTGGACTTTTTTTTTTTTTGACTACCTGGTAGTTAGATTGGGTTCTGCACTGCCAAAATGATGACTATTTAAGCCGCTCTTGAGACTTGCTGAAGAGTTGTTCTTGGTTCCTTAAACAGAGCCAGAAAAACAGTCAATGAGTCAGATGTAGACCTGAATATTTCGCCCTAAAGACCTTCTCACCTTCTCCAGTCATTGATTTAACTCTTACAAACTCCTCTCTGTGCATCAGTTGCATATTTGTCATAAAAATCATTCATCCTGGGGCGCTGCTATAGCTCGCCTGGTTGAGCTGGCGTCCCATGTGCAGGGCTACAGTCCCAATGTGGAGGTCATGAGTTCGAATCCCGCTCATGACCCTTTCCCACATGTCCTCCCCCCATTCTTCTCCCCTACTTTCCTGTCTCTCTCTCACTAACACTATCCAATGAAGGCACAAAGGCCAAAAAAAAACTTTAAAAAAAAATCATTAATTCTACCCTAAAATGGCTCAGATTTAACTCTACACTATCGCTTCCACTAGATTGTGCAGATCTACGTAGCATCTGCCTGTCTTCACTGAGCACACCAGCTCACCAACAACTTTACCCAAACACTGTTGCACACTACACAATTGCAAGTCATGATATTTGTGTAATTCATCCATGCTTGTTCAAGCCAGAAACTGATTCTAAAGAAGAATGATACCGAAAGCCCCACCCTGCAAGCTGACATGATCAGTTTCCTCATTTGTTACATATTAAACACGGGAAACACGAAGCTGTGTTTATGAGTTTTAACATAGAAGTGCTCAGTCATGGCACCGATGGCCTAGTTCGCTCATGATGTGGTGTGAAGAAGTGCAAAGTCCACCAGCTGTATTTGTACTTCCTCTGAATTCACTAATTGTTTTTCTGCTTTGATCACGAATCTTTTCCAACAAAGGAAGTACAAAGGACTTACATTTCAAAAGAAGCTTCTAAATCCACATTATCCTTCATAGACGTTTCTATATTATTCATCGCTGTGCTCTTCAGATGCCAATTCAAATTTTGTGAGATTGGAACTTCATGCCAACATATTATGCAACGTACTAATTACGACGAGTGGTACCACACACACAGCCGCGAGTCCAAGTTCCTCGCACAGATAACTGATCGGAGATGCTTGGTAGTCGCTGAATGGTGGCCAAACCAGACAAGTTTACGAGCGCAGGGATAAGATCCACTCGTGGGTGGGTGAGTGTGATCAGCTTCTTCTTGCAGCAGGAAGTAGACATACATGAGATGTAGGTACAACAGTTAAAATCAATTATCTCTCTCACAGCATCCAGGATTTGAGGGTTTCATTCTATGGAGGCATGATGTTAATTAAATCTTTGAATTTGCGAAAGATGCGTTCGGGAGCTGTCATGCTAACTTGGAAACAGAGTTGACTTGGAAAGGGCAGAAATGTGATACTTGAGGTGCTGCATCACAGCTGCCTTTAGCTCCCCTGAAGGCTTCGTTCGCCAGGTTTTATCGTGAGAAATTTCTTCATTTGAGGCCAGAGGTATGGCTGCATGAGATTACATGTTTCTGCCTGGATTTGGCACTTGAGGATCATGCTTTGCCTCACTGAGGGGGGAAAAAAGCTTCGGAAAAGCCACGGCAGCATCTCGTGTTCGTTCCTGCGCTTGTTCCGATGTCACTCACGCTCTCCTGTCATAGTTTTGTCAGCATCACCTCGATGAGTGTTGTTGCTTTTGTTTTGTGGTCGCAAACTGAAGGCCATTTGATTTATTCACCGAAAGGCAATATGAACACACTTTTTTTTTCATAGCTGTATGCATGTGTTTGTGTGTAAGAGAGTGAAAGTGGTAATTGACACAAAGAAAAGATGGAAAAATGTATACGTAGTGTTGTGTGTGTGAGTTTATTACCGTGTGGATGTGTCCGACAGCTTACGTATGTGTGAGGAAGCAGTCTTCCAGGTGTGTGTGGATGACTCAGAGCTCTCACTGGCAGCCAAGGTGAATGTGTTAAGCCCCATGAGCCAGCCAGTTGATTAGAAATGTGGTTTGAGATGATAACTGAATCAGCGCCTTTTCCTCAGTCGGACAACATTTTTTTTTTTTTACAGATATTCTCGGTCCCGATAAAAGACGTCATCTTCACTCATAGGTGGGGAATTTTAGCACACTGCCACAGGAGTATTATTTAAAATGATATTTCTGTATTGTCATCTTATAGAGCAGATCATTTTAGCTATTAGTTTTCCAGATACTCGCTGGCACTGAAATTAAAAATTTGTCAGTGTTGGTGTTAATGTGAAGATGCTTACAGTGAAAACAACAATCTGCTGCTTGTACTGGCTCATTCTGACCTACAGGACACGTTAGATGTAGTTTAAAGGCCCCATATGGTGAAAATCCATGGTGGTTACAAACTTAGAGGTTTAAGTAAAAGCTGTTACGATATGAAAACGAGGTACAGACATGGCTCAATAATCCGACACTAAATGTAAAACCTTCTTTTATGTCGGATAGCAAGGCTGTCGGATTGTCAAGACGGAGGTCGAGATACAAGGAGGACTTGATGCTTGAAGGGTCGTTTGTTGTTAGTATTTATTGTTTATAGTTGTTATAACAACTAGTGTATTGTTAGAACACTACGCATCGCTGGATTTCACGCCTAATTGACCGGTGCGCTTGTGCATCAAAAGGAAAAACGTTCAGACAGCAGGCTGAAGTGACCCAAATGTTTTGTTTTTTGCGACCTTTATCTGATCTTTTCATGACAGTCTGAACAACACAGATCCAATTAATGATGAATTTTCGAATATTCGGCGCGGTCGGTGGGACACTTCCACCCCGGGGGAGCGCTCTGACGGGGTGGAAGTGGCCTGAATGCACAGGCAGTACTTGACTGCTGATGCAAGTTTAGTTAGTGGTTGGTGGCGGCAGTGACGGGGGGAGTGGCAGATACGCTCCACCGTTACCATCCGTGTTTACTTCTGTAAACACTGAGTACGCTCCCTGCGTGTGACGTCGTTGTGTCCTCTTCTGCGCATGCAGGACACTTCTGGGTCGTATGAAATTCACACAGCAGATCACATACAAGTCGTATTTAATTGGAAATGTAAACGAACTTGCAAAACATCGAATTTCACAAAAGAACAACGGCTGGGCTGTGAATTTGGCAGTAATGATCGCCCAATGAGAAAAGTGAAAGTGATACGAAATCCTGCTTTCACACTCTTAGGCGTGTCTTTGTCGGCTGTTTTTCTCTGTGCCGTCCATCACAGATGCAGAGTCTTCTTCCTGAATGGGGCAGCAGCAGCTCAGCTGGTTTAGAACAGATCTAAAACCAGGAATTGTACAATCATGGTAAAATAAATCATCTTTGCAGTATACTGAACCGAAAAACAAGAGCCACATTCTAAAGAAGTGATATTGTCATAATTGTTTTGCAAAGGGCCACAATTTCCAGCCTGCAACATCATTTTTTTCAACTGAAAAAGAATGTTATCCAACTTACACATCTACAATTGCCTACTGCATTTAAAAAAAAATGGGTATATATAATAAATATATGGGTTATGTGTAGGTAAAGGCCATGTATGCAGGTGTTGTTGTATTTAAGCTGCGTTGTGTACTTGGTGTTAATAAATGAAAACTGTTTAAAGTTGTCTTGGACTGTTACCTTGTACAGGAATAAACCTTGAGACCTGTATATTTAATTTACCACACTTCTTTTATTTTTGTCGGTATTTTTCACAAACACTTTACTCTTAATGAAAAACACATTGAAACTTATGATTCGTTGTCGAGCAGGTTTCCTGTAGCCACTGGGACACTTTGATCGTCTGCTTAATTAACAACTCGGCAGCCTGAAGAGAAGTTTCTGATCACAGAGATGATTTTTAGAGCAGAAATTCTTCTTTCAGTGCAGCGACTGGAATTTGCAGCCTTTAGGTTATCAGTCGGTCTCTCTTGCTCCGGGCCGACCTGCCTTTTCCTGGTTTGTTCGTCTCGTGTTCTGTAGCTACACCTACTCACCCGTCCATACACACCAAACACCCCCTCTTTCCCATTGTTACAGTGGTTTCAGAGCCCCCACACACTGCACACACACACTTAGATATTCACACACCTTCAGATATAAAACCACACGCATTGAGCCAAACTCCCACTCACTCCCCAGCGAGCGGTGGAGTACCTCAGAAACATCACACATGAATGCGTGCCATGGGTAATCAGTAGGGCTTTGATAACAACATATGTTTTCATGTAGGGATTGGAGTGTGAAGATCTCTGGAGGGAAGCTGTGCTTCTGCCAGCAGACAAAGAAGGGCACAGTGCCAAAGACTTACCGGGGCTACACTGGAGAAATGTTTCGCTGATCACACAGAATTGAGTCCCAAACCCAGGTGAGGTTTAGAGGAGGAAAGTTTGGGGAAACACTTCTCAGGTCACAGACGAGACAAGTCCCTGTTATCATGCCAACCAAATATTATGTAGCTCCCTGCTGGTGGTTGTTATGCTGTAGATCAGCTGTCCTGGGTGACAGAAGGTAGCACTGTGACTGTTTTTTTGTATGAGTCGACCAAATCAGTGGATGTTTTTATTCCCAGGGAAGAACATTTCATACTCCAGTGATCGTACATTTCTGCTCTTGAATTAGCAAATCATCACCTTTTCATTTCTCATTTTTCTACATCTGTATGGCTTCTGTCTCTTTTTTCTTTTCTTTCTTTGTCTTTACAGATGCAACATGTCTTTGCAAAGGCATTTTAATTCAGTCAGTGCAGCAGGGATGCCCTGATGGGATACAGATAGCGCACTTGTGTTTGTGCCGCAAATCTCACGTCTTTACCTCAGATAACCTTTCACTTGCTTGAAACTAAAGAATTTCTCATATTGTTTGACAGTTGACGTAACACCCAAACTGTGCATGTTGTGATGCCCTGCAGTGGTGTACTCGGCAGAGACAGGCAGGCAGCAGCATATGAAAACTGTAGGTGGGAATATGGGTATGAGGCGGCTGTGGCTCAGGTGGTGGAGCGAGGTTGGCGGTTTGATCCTCCGCCCCTCCACAGGGTTGAAGTCCAGTTGAAGTGTCCTTGGGCAAGACACTGAACCCGAAGTTGCTCCTAATGGCAGGCAGCACCTCTGTCACCATCGGTGTGTGAATGAGTGAGTGAGAAACACATCGCAAAGCACTTTGGGTAAAAGCGCTGTATAAGTGCAGACCATTTATGAGCAGAATGCAGAATCCCAAGGCAATCAGAGAAACAATCTGCTCTAGTTTTCAGCTTAGATGTGAGCATGCAGTGCAGACTCTACACTCGCCACCATCAGACGAGTTCCCTAAAGTTGCTTGATCGACAGTAACAAGGACATCAACACTTGAATTGTTGCTTAGGCACTGCTTTTTCTAATGTGCAAGAAAAATGGCTTTATCATGTAGTATTGTAACTTTCTAAAAACCAAGAAGCACACTTCTGAAATCACCAGTGGAGAGCTGAGTGATGCACTGTCATAACTTGTCGAGGATTTGACAGTGGGGTGGTTGTGATTGTGCGTCCTGGAAGTTTTTGTGCACACATGGTTTTATGCGTGTTCATGTTTGTGTGTGCACAGGCCCTGGTGAGCCGTCGCGTGCAGAAAATGCAATGTTTTCACACAATATCCATGAGTCCTTGTGGCTTTGCTGCTCCTGTGATGCGATGGTGCCAAGCTCTGCTGATGGTTGTGATGTGTACCTGTTTGTCTATCCCAGATGTTCGTTCCGCAATACTTGCGGCTGGGAGTTTTTGCTGTGGGTTGTGATTTTGACCTGCTCTGGCATTGTGGCGTTCGGTTGTGGTTTACGTCGGCTGTTAGCCTATGGTGGCGGTTGTGCAAGTGGTACGGACGTGCACATAGTAGTAGGATGCGCGCCGGGGTCGGTGGTGAGCTGGGGTCTATGCTCTGCTGACGGGTAGGCCCTTCAGTCCTGCTGTCCCATGTTTGTTCTCTCGACTGTCCGCTGCCTGCGCCACGTTTTGTGCGTTTGCTGCTCGGAGCGTGGAGGGAGTGGTGTGTGTTTTGTTTGTTTGCTTTATGGGTCCCTTGCCTCCTTGCCGACGTCCCAGCCGGTGGTGGGGCTGGAGGGGGTGCGGCCGGTCGGTCTGGTCTGGGTCTGTTGTTTGGCTTTCCTCCCTCCCTCCTTTGTGTGTTTGTTTGTGTGCCTGCCTACCGGGCCGTGCCTGGGTTGGTTCACGAATGGCTGGTTGCGTGGATGGATGCGTCGCTTCCTTCGGGAGCCAGTGTGAGTGTTTGTTTTGTTTTTTCTGCTTGCCAAACTTGCTAATTAAATGATCCTGAAGAAACACTCTCTCGTCTTGCCTGTACGACTGTGTATGTGCAGCAAAATGACAATAAACTGGATTTGATTTGACCTCTCGTCGTTGAGAGCAGAAGTAAACAGAAACAGAGAACAAAAGAATCGACGGACAGAGTGTTCTTTTCAAAGTGGCCTTCGCTCAGTTCACCCCCCAGAAACACTCCCAAAAAACACATGCTTAATATGCTGGAAACGGCTGAAAGGTGGATCACCGGTGTAATAATAGCAACACAGAAGTTTCTACAAATAACTTTTTATTGTTAAACCCCACTGCTACAAAACCTCCAGGCTTTTATTTTGTACAATATATTACATCAGTTCTTTGAGCTATAATTGACCAACACAGAAGCAAAAATGTGACGGCTGATTGCAAGAAAAGCAAGAGAAAGGCTCTCTTTCATTTCAGCTCTTGATTTCTTCTTCCAGTGTTTTACTCAGTTCCTCGCTGTAGTGTGCAGTCTGGAAAGCAGCTCATATACAAGTTGACACCAGAGGCATGTAGAGAACAAAATAAATACAACTATATAGTCCAGAACCTGGGCCGATGTATAGATCTTAACTATCAATTACATCGCTAGGAGCGTGTAAATGCTGCTGGTAATTTTGCCCTCAAGCAACAGGAGGCAGCTGAATATGGCCTAGATCTGTTAGCATTCAGAGTTTTTTTTGGATTATACCCAGTGTGACAATTGAACAGCTTAGTGCTTCTGAATATTAGTATTCACTTGTTATTGCTGCGGCCGGCCCCCGCGTCTATTTTTGGCAGACGATAGCAGAGCTGGAAGAGCGTTGTGGTGGTATTCATTATTCCCTGGGTGCTAAATAAAGAGGCACGGTGCGCTCGGCGCTCTTTCTCTCCGCCGTCTCCTCCGTTGTGTTTATCTGCAGCAGCATGTACTGTACATCACCTTACCTGCACTGTGTGAGTCTTAAAGCGTTACACATGTGCCTTTTTTTTTCCCTTTTCATCTGTTTATTGCTCTCATTCTCTGCAGAGGAGTCGTCTATTCTCGGCTCTCTCAGTTTGGGGAAAAGGTTGTTGACCTGCTTATGGTAGACGGTGCGGTGAATTGTGCGATGAAATGCTGGCCGTTTGATTTATTTTGAGTCGAAGCCAGTTTTGAGTATATTTTTTCTGCCTTATAGTCGACTTTTGGGGATCTTGGTGCTGTGTGTTCGCAGTTAAATTGTATATAATGGCAAACATAAAATGCAAATAAAGGTATTAATGGATCTTATAGTGTCTCAGGATTACCTCACAATGTAGCCAATTAAACATTATGCCATCTCAATGACATTTTGAAATGAATACGTGACTTTATTGCGACTGTACTGCTTATGAGAAAGTGGGGGTATTTTCAGATCCTATATTTGCATGATGCATTTAATTGCTGTGCTAATTATATACTATCCATCAAACATGTTTAGTGTGCAACCCCCAGCATCTCTGCATCTGTTAAAGCTGTCTGCAGCTGTACCTGCCTGTCTGATCTTTCCTGTTTACACAGTCCTTTACAAGAAATACTCCAATGATCTTTTATTTTTTGGGGGCTATCGAGACTCAGAAATTCCAAATAAAGAGTTTTTTCCATCGACACTGCAGTGGAGTGGCCATTGGTTCAGATAAACATGATTGGCTGTGGTGATTTAGTAATTTTCTTTATATTTAGGCCACGCTGCGACTAATGAAAAAGTTCCCCGGCTCCCACATGTTCATCAGGGGGAACGAGGCCAGTGTTTCCATGGTGATGTTTGTAACCTAGTCTGCCTCTGAGGGTCTGGGGATTGTTCTCTATTGTCCTTCACAGAAAAGATGGGAGAGAGAGGGGAAAAAAAAAGAGGGCAAATTTGAGAGAGAAAAGACGAGCTTTGCTGTCATATGCAAAGGAGAGAGGACGACCACTGCTATTAAAACGCATTCTTTTATTCTGAAAGATTCGTTTCGCTGGTGGAGAAGATTTATGGCTTAATGCAACTTTGAAATCCTGTAAGACTGCCAGTGATTTTTATAAATACACCCCCAGGTCACATTCAAGATGAGAAACTTTTATCTAATTATCTTTTTTTTTTTTTCTTTCATTCTGGCACACACCTCTCACCATGCTTACCAGCACAAAATAGAAACTGAAGTCAAATAGCCTCTGCTGCATCGCATGGTGCCCAGGTGCTGATGAATCACTTTTCCAATCTCTATAGCTCACCCAGGCCCTCTAAACTGTCCATTACAAGTGATATGCTGCAAAAAGGTTGGCTCGGGCGCGGAGGCATCTTCTTGGTATTTTGTTTACACATCACTTTCGGCTACTTCTTACCTTAATTGGAAATCTTGTCTCGTGGTTTTTTTTCTTTATAGTAAAATAGTATTCAGAAGTACGGCGCTGGGATTGCATTTTGTAGTGATTTAAAGGATAATATGGTTTTTATATCGTGTTTTCTCGCTGCTGAGTGGAGACAAGTATCAAAGTGAAGTTTGAAAATGGGCTGAGGTGGATTTTTGAAAACAAACTGCCACACATGCTTACTGGGCTTTTGTACTTTTTTTTCTTTCTTCATTATAAATTCAGGAAAGAGCCGTTCTCTGTGAAGTTTTCAAAGATGCCAAAAGCAGCTCATTGTTCCGAGTGAATGCAGCGGTGATTGGATTTTGTTTGAACAAAAGAAAAGCTTCATCAAAGTTTGGTTTTTGAGTGTTTTTTTTTAAAAGAAAAGGTACAAGACTGTTGGCTGAGACCAGACCCTGGTGTCACAGTGGACTGTAACTTTGTTTGCGTCTTTATGTCTGAGTCACAGAGGATTTTCTTTTTTTTTAACTGATGTCACATGATTAGACGTGTGGTTAAACTGTATGAATGTGCACATGTGCTTGTACACGTGACTGTAAAGACATGTGCTTCTGTACTCCCTGTTTCTTTTGTTGCAGCTGTAAGGGTGGAACTATTTGCTTTGTTATTCACTGATAGTGTTCAGTGACTTCATGTGATTCCCAATGACAACCTGTGTTACCACCGACCATCACCGGTGGCTGACCGACAGTATGAATCCTCTGGTAGCTTGTTGTCAGTGTTCTACTCTACATTAGATTCATTGTGAACAACCAGAACCTGCAGCAGGTGGAGAACTGGTTCAAGTTTACCGAGGCAGCAGAGCAGGACAAGGATGTCCTTCACCCTTCTCGGGGCAAGTGACCATAGTTGGTAACTTCCTTAGACGTTCAGTATGTCCACCCTGAGCCTCTCCTTGAGGTTGAAGAACCATGTGCACTTTGATTTAGTTTTTATAGTAGTGCCAAAATCACTACCTTACAAAAAATGTCACTAAACAAATGTTCCAGGCACTTTATAAACACTTTGCTACTGGTTTGCATTGAACTCCACTTTGATTTAGTTTTTGAGATTAGTGCCAAAACCACTACCCCAAGAAAAATGTTACTAAATGAACCTGCCAAGCACTTTATAAATACTTTGTTAATGGTTGTGTAAATATCATTACCTTAAACTAAAATGTTTCAAAATAAATGTCTTTTGCAGTTTGTTGCTTTTTCTTTTATTTACTATAAATTCCCCCCCCTTTTTTTTTTAAACCGTAGACAGGCACATTACCATATATGGTAACTTTATTAATCTGGATTTGCAACATTTTTTTAAAGTCACAAAAGTAAAAAAAATATCTTGAAATGTAATTCAATAACAATAGGGACAAATGACAAACGAGCTACATACACATGAATGCGTTGCATAAACAGAAACGCGCTGCAAAAAGCAAACGCTGCACATCGAACTGCCGTGAGACTGGGTTGGCTTTTCCCTCAACCAACGTCACTTGTCTCGCTCACCGTTGTCTGCCTCTCAGGTGAAAAGCTCACTACTGCCCCTAGAGGCCTGGGGCACGTCCGTCGCGTGACTGGATGTGAAGCGTTTTGTTTTTGCATCACATTCATGTATATGCAGCTCGTTTGTGTATAAGCACGGCATTTGCCTCCGTCGGCCACCGTAAATAAGACCCTAGGGCTGAAATTTTCATCTTCCAAGTATTTCAAGGAGTGGCCTATAAAGGGTTAATCCATCAAACTACATTTCTTAGTTATCTGTTGGTCACAAAGTACTTGGTGATAAAGATATGTGGAGTCCTTTAGTAATTAAAAAAAATTAAAAAATACTCCCCACCCCCTCCAATGTCATTGTCCATCCCTGTTTTTTCACTCTGTCATACTACAGTTTGGTTGACACTGTTCACCTGGACTAGAGAGGTGGGGGTGGTGGCCCTTTAAACACTTCTACAATGCGTGATTTATGATTAGTGAATTCTAGCTATCCTGTTTTTTGTCATTTTGTGCACATTTTGTTGAAAATGTGGTGCGTTGCTGCTGCATTGTTGCTCCAACTCAAAAGGAATAACCTAAGTTGTCGTGAAATCACACAATCAGTGATAAATATAAAAGGAATGAAGTGTAGCGTTTGCTTTTATGGGCACCTCTGGAGTATTGGACCAACATTTCTTTCTTTACCTGAATAAATAAATGAGCCCTATTTGATTTGGTGTAGTTAAAAGCAAACAGACTGATACCAGCACGGATGACTGCACAGCAGAACTAAATGCAGTGGGCGACTTAACTCGCTGCCTGGGTTGTGTTGCATCTCTGTCTGTCTGCGAGTTAAATCAGTCATTACCGCCTAGTGTTCGCTGACATCTTTGATATCGGCTTTATAAGATTAAGATGCAGCAATCTGTTTCTGTGTTTCCCCGAGTCATGCTTATCCATCTTTTATTCATCGCCATCATTCTTGTATTCTTATATTTATCTTTGAAGTCTTTCGGGCCTCCTGCTGAGTCTGACACAGCGTGGAGGGTATCGCTGCTACTTAGTGTATTCAGAAGACATCAGCATGACGCTGAGGATGTTTGACATCCCAAATATTTCTGACTCCGTCTCTTCCCAAATAGACACAGATAAAACCCCTCCCCGCGCTAACATTAAACGAATCAACTTTTTTTGCGTACATTATAGGCTCTTTGATTCACTTTCATTCACTGAGCTGGCCAAAAAAACCCTCTTTTTTTCTCTCTCTCTACATTTATATCTGTATGTCTGATCGTCTTGTAGTTTATCAAAGTAAAGTTTAACAGAAATGGTGACTCATATTTTTATTACTTTCTGAAGACGCTTTTGGATTTTGTCTTTAAGGGATGCGAAAAATTTAGAAAAGTACAAGCAGGTGACCATTACTGGCTTCTCACTACCTACTCTGTAAAAAAACAATCAATCATTCATTCATTCATTCATTCAACTGGTAATTTACAGTTTTTCCTGTTTTACTTTTTTGCAAATAATAACTACTAAAATCCCAGAAAAAATGTAATTAATTTTGTGGCTCAGGTGGTAGAGCAGGTCGGTCAATGATCAGAAGGTCGGCGGTTCGATTCCGCCCTGTAACCTGTGTCATGGTCGTTGTGTCCTTGGGCAAGACACTTCACCCATCTTTCCTGGTGTGAGCGTATGAATGGATTATGTGAGGTGGTGGTTGGAGGGGCAGAATGGCAGCCAGGCCTCTGTCAGTCTGCCCCAGGGCAGCTGTGGCTACAACCGTAGCTACCACCACCGGGATGAATGTGTGTGAATGAATAATTGACAGTGTAAAGCGACTTTGACTTTGACACAAACAAAAACATGCCAAAAACTACAAATAATCCCACCTTAAAAATCTGTATTTTTATAAGGAGTCATTTTTGATTTTAGTGTTTGACCATGAAATTACATTGTGTAAAAGAACAATTATCACTCTCTATATAATAGTATATATATAATACTTTATCTATATTATTGAGTTACAGATAACTAGAAGTGTTAATTTACATGTTGACTGTAAAAATGAAAAAAACTCTGCACGTATGTTACATTTGTTCTTTCACAATATGTGACCATAAAATTATCCTGTTGATCTGTGTTTAAATCAGCTAAAAACGTCATTGTCTTATATGTGTTTGCTGCGATTGTCACTGTTTTCTTAACATATTTTTTCTGTAAGTCGTGCTACAAGATTTTCACAGTTTTTCTGTTTTTGTTTTTAGCATTTTTCCCCTTACAGTTTCATATTGAGCTTGTTTAAAAGCTACTATTGACAACTTTTCACTTCCTCTTCGTAACCCCTGACCCCTTTTGAGGAGACTCTCACTTTTTCTTCTGATGTCCAGAAAATAACTTGTGCGAGTGGGATGAACACAGATGGGATGCAGTTGTTTAGACGAAAGATTCTTCTTCTTCTTATTATTATTATTCTTTGTGTTTGTGCATGTACCTGAAAAACATTCTCTTACAAATACACTACTTGCACATACTATGCCCAATTAAGTGATGATTTACTTTAATGTCTTTTTGCTTTCTGTGTCTGCAGGGACCCAGCTCGTTGGAGAATTCATCCAGTCCCAGTTTAGCCAGCACGCAGCAACCTCGAGGTCGACACAGTTTTGTCCAGGAACACTTCCAGGCTCAATACAGGTGAGACGCACAGACATGAACACCACATGTATGTTGAAAGTGTCACTGAATGTTCCTAGTTTGTGATTTTGGCTCACGTCGAATCCATTTTTTGTCCCCCCAGCTTTTCAGAATTTTCTGTCAAAAGCATAGAACTCAAAGCTCTTAGTCAGAAGTAGGACAAGAACAATTTTTGGATACTGTCTTAAGTCGCTCATCAATTATGCAGTCTGCTGGCACTATATATAATGTCCTGGGGTTGTGTTTGAATAAACAGAGTGCAACACATGCCATTATAAAAGAATATCTATTCAGCCCAGGTGAGAATGTATTTTCGCTCCTTGCGGATAAGAATCGGTACCTTGAAAAAGTAGGTCAGACAGACCTGTGAAGGATTCTGGGGATTTATCTTTAGTACTGGCTTGTGGCTCCCTTTGCTTCGTTCACGGTGGAAAGCCAGCGACGGAGGTTTTCTGGTTTAATAGACCCTCTAATGGAATTGACTCCAGACCTTTCAGAAACCTTGTCGGCAC
>NW_007577855.1:369214-372476 GCF_000690725.1 Stegastes partitus | reverse complement strand
TCATGTAGCTGCTGTTGATAGCTGAGTCACTAATGTTTCCCAGTTACAACAAACAGTAAAGAATATTTAGTTTTTTATAGAATCTGGTTCATGCAAACTGTTTATTTTTGGTTTTATTTTTAAACACGACACTGAAATGTCCCGATTTTTTATTTTTTTATTTTTTTGGCCTTTGTGCCTTTATTTGATAGATCAGTGAGAGAGAGACAGGAAAGTAGGGGAGAAGACGTGTGGGGAAAGGTCATGAGCGGGATTCGAACCCATGACCTCCACATTGGGACTGTAGCCCTGTACATGGGACGCCAGCTCAACCAAGTGAGCTATAGCGGCACCCCTGAAATGTCCCGATTTTAATCAAGGTTTCACCATTGAACAGTACAACACTGATGAAGAGTTCAAGGACCACCAGAAAGCTGAAAATCCCACAATTCTTTCTGTTTTAACAATGTGTGGCTCTGATAAAAAGCCAATATGTCTTTCAAACCTGCCGGTGGGTTTTTCAGGTTCAGAGGATTATTTGACTAAGAGAATAATCAGTAGATTAATCAGCAATCAAACAATACTATATTATGTGAGATCAGATCAAGTCAGGTTATCAGAATAAACGTGTGACCTTATCAACACCCTGCTGTTTCTGCAATTAGGACCAGATCAAGTTTCAGATTAGATTCACTCGTCTGTCTTGCTTTAAATTAAATGCCCATCCCTGGATTCACCCAGGCAGGAAATAGAAAAAAACTCATTTGTGTGTGGGGGCTTGAGGAGAGAATTTCACAGAGGGAGCGTTCACACCCAAACAAAAACATGCTTATGAGTGGTCCAAGATGTTAACTCACTTTTGATATGAATTTCGTCCAAATCTCTCGAGGTGCAGAAGGATCATGTTGCTCCAAGTCTCTCGTCACGTGCACTTGACCAGATTAGCGTGTGAACTGATCAATATGAAAGGTCAAGCTCTGACACATGTACAGTATTGACCACTGCACCGCAAGGTCAACCAGCAACTCATTCGCGGGATTTTTTCGGCGGCGGATGATGATGGATTGAAGACTTAATGGCGGACTCTATCCCCGCGGAGCCTCGTCTCCCATGATGCTCTCAGACTGACTAATTGAAATGACTTGAATCAATTCGGGGAGTCGGCTGTAGAGGAGAGTGAAGCGAAAGGTGAAGATCGCCCTCCATATCTGCTTCTGTCTCACCTTCTCTGGTCACACACCTGAGTGTTTGTCAGATTAGCTGCCACTTCATTAGCCGATTAGAGAAACGGCACATTTTCACACCGCGAGTCGCTTGTGTGTGACCTACGCACGCATCGTTACAAGCAAAACGGCCTGTACTGTCCTTGTCCTCTGTGCCGACTCGCATATTTGTTCCCTTTACGACAATTCCAGTTATATTTAGAAGGACGTTTCTTTGTGGCTCTGTTATTTGCAAGCAGGGTGGTGCTTTCTCGGCTGTAATTACCTCTATACGCCACACATGCACACACTTCCAGAGACCTCCAAGCACGGCTGAGTGGAGGGCAATTAACTATACATGCTACACGGACACATTATAAAGCCCGTGCACATACGCACACAGACTTTTTACGGCGTGTTTGTTCTCACTCACACGATTGGTGTAATTGGCCGACATGCCGCCGTATCCCCGGCACAGTTTTGTTTGTGTAGAGGAAGCAGAGCCAGTGATTACTTCTGAGGCTGGTAGAGACGCCGGAGAGGCTTCGTAATGGACTGGTGATGGATTACAGGTCAACTTTAAGCTCTGTTATGGGTTTGCAGAATGCATTACAGCTTCATCGAGAGACGGGAGTCTTATTGTCTAAGTGTTGATGAGGAGTATAAGACACGAGGCATGCAGTGCACAAGGGTTGAGCGAACTTTTAAAGAAAGCTGCGCGTCTTTAACGTACAAATGTAGATTTATTGATGTGTTGGGGAAGATGATGTTGTTTTTTTAAGTCAAAATCAATAGTGAGTGACCCTAATTTACACATCACCCTCAGACATCTGACTCTCGAGTGCAGTACAGTTTTCTCTCACTGTTACCGTGAGTTGCCACCAGATGTGGTGTCCCAGCTAACAAGCTTACCGTGTACCTGCAAGACTCAGAATGTGAGACTGTGGGATTTACCTGAGGGAGCTTGATTAAATGTGTATAAATATAGAGAGAGAATAGTAGAGCGTGGAGAGGAAAAACAGAGCAGGAGATGCTATTTTTCACCACAGCATACCTTTTTTCCCTCCAGCATGATGGCTTAAGACTGTTATAGTATTTTTTTTTATGAGTGAGAACACATACAGTTTTATGTGGGGCTGCAACTAATGTTTTTTATGGTTGCCTGATTTGATATTTTTTTCAATGAATTGTTATTTTTTTAGTCTTTAAAAGTTCAAACATATTAGAAAACACACAAGAAAGTTTTGTCTATTGATTACTTGCTTTGCTTCAACATCTAAAATATTAAAATATTTTACTTATTGTTTTATAAAACAGAAAAAAAATGGCTTAATTTCAACAAAGTCAGTTCAGTATGTACTGTATACAGACAGCATGTGCTTTTATTTAACACATCCATCCATCCATTATCTATACACCGCTTAATCCTCACTAGGGTCATGGGGGTGCTGGAGTCCAAGCACACTCACATTCACACCTACAGACAATTTAGAATCCCCAATTAACCTCAACATGTTTTTGGACCTTGTGGGAAGAAGCTGGAGAACCCGGAGAGAACCCACGCTGCACGGGGAGAACATGCAAACTCCACGCAGAAAGATCCCGCGTGTCCTCGACCTTCTTGCTGCGAGGCAACGACGTTAACCACCACCAACAACCACCTTGCAGCCCCTATTCAACACATGTTTATAGAAATAGGATGAACTGTCAACATACCACAATATAAACTCCTCTAAATTAACTACAAAGTTGTATAAACACTCCTCAAAAAGCAGTTTGAACAAAACCTGTACCTTCCTGAAGTTAGGCTTTGCAGACACTATGGAGGTGTAGTTGTTTAACTACTTTTCAGTAGACTGTTTCTGTTCTGCACATGTGCACAACTGCCTCAACGCAGACGTCCACAAAACTGACTCTCAACATTCACCCTCGTGTACTCATAGATGCAGAAAGTATAACGCTGTCCTTACACTGCATTAGTTGTAGGTAGGTACAGCTAAGACAACTGTGTGTACTATCCATAAGACACAGAGGGTGCCTTTTAACAACTACAAGTGCTATCTTTAGTTTTGTGCCATAGG
>NW_007577855.1:354124-368914 GCF_000690725.1 Stegastes partitus | reverse complement strand
GTAGGTACAGCTAAGACAACTGTGTGTACTATCCATAAGACACAGAGGGTGCCTTTTAACAACTACAAGTGCTATCTTTAGTTTTGTGCCATAGGCATTACAGCTTAACAGCTTGTGAATATACTTACAGCTCGTAAGTAGGACACAGTTATAGGAGAACTACTTCACAAAAGGTTCTTTTATCAACAGTGACTGTAGCTTGGTCAACAACCACGCTCTGCATGCTCCTTTTAAACAGAGGTCGGTGAGAAGTTAAAGAAATAAGCATTTGCATACATCTGGTACATTTATATCACAGAGCCTTGTTGTTCAAATAATCTTCTCTGTGATTTAATGAGTAGCTGAAGTATTTCCTCTGTCTACGTTTTGTCACTCAACATTTTGAGTTTCATTTCTTCCGTCTTTAATTCTCTTTATTCCAATTAAACACTACAATAGCTTATTCACAGTTTTTTTTCTCCCCCACCAAACACTAAAGCACCGGCTTACTCTAAACTAAATCACCTATGGTGTACAAGCGATGCTGGAACCACAGAGTTTTGATTCGTTTCCAAACACTGAGGCAACACTCTCCTCAGTGACTCACTCTCCGTTAATAAGTAATAGACGAAGATACCCAGAATTTGTTTCTTCCCCGGGTTTCGTCAGACCTCAAGTGTAAATATGTTTCACATCCATTTGTATTCTTATCTCATTAGTCAACCTCAGTCTGAGCTGCTTCCAGTCTGCAGGAGACTTATTCTTTCATATAATCTCCCTTTTTCACTCTTCTCCTCGTTACTCGGTGTAATCACTGGGGAGCCGAAGACACTTTGCCTCTAAATGCTAGACGAACAAAAGAGCCATCACTCCCTCGCAATCTTGCAGTGTCTTATTTTGAGTTTTTTTTCTTCTTCTCCTCTGCCTTGCATCTTCATCTGTCTTCGCCTCTGTCTGCGCCTCGCTCTGGCCTTCCCCTTCTCTTTCTGTCTGCATCGCTCTCCTTCTTCTCGCTTCTTCCTTCCTGATTCTTTTTATATCTCCGAGATGCTCCTCAGAGGAATTTGGTGGAGTTGTCTGATCTGAATAAATGTTTGCGATTAGAGCCAGGACTGTCTTGTGGTTTGGGCTGCCTATGTACGAGTGTGCGCTCGAGTCACTCCGCTGTGCCTCGGCGTTAAATGAGTCTTTGTCAAAGCCTCCCTCCCCTCTCCGTCTGCCACTCTCAGTTTGTGGCATCTATATTTAATGGCCTGGGAGACGTGCGGAAAAGCCCAAGCCTCAATCTCCGTCTAGACAAATAAGATAGTTGAGGAATGCTGCTTTTCTCCTATCGCTGTGGCTTTTATTTAGATGTAGATTTAAAGTGAGAGTGTTGAGGATATTAGCCAATTTGTGTCATAAATATTGTGCAACACTTCACTTCTTTTAGATTTTTAGATCTGCGTGAAACATCGAAAAATCCGTCAGACAAGCGAATCACATCCTTTAATTGTTTCTCTTAGTCCCAGAAAGCATAAATATTTCACAGAGCAAAGCTAAAAACCTTTCAGGATCTACTTACGCCACAAAGAAAACCGATTCGTGTCCAGTGTGACATGTTCTCATATGCTTTCATGCCGCATCCTGTGAAGAGTCCAGACCTCCTAAAGCACAGCAAACTTCCTCTCATCTTCAAAGATAGTCTGCAGGGGCTCCACTTTTCCCCAAAGACGCGCCCCGGTTGGGGATGTGCTCGTATTGACCTCCGCGACGCATCCGTGCGGTCCTTCCACGCTTGCTGGCTGCCGAAATTGTGGCCAGACATCGACTTTCCCCACTTTGATTCCGATGCTTTCACCACCCACGGTGCTTTCTTCGAGCTCAGCCTCACGCACCACTTTCCCTCCCGCTGGTACCACCCAGCTCCCCCGTTGTACAAGACTTTGAAGTGGGTACTCGCCAGTTAGTGCAGGGCATTATCAAATGGGAGCGATTCTTTGATCTCCTTTTCAGTTTTATTTTTGCAAAAACAAAAGTCTCATTGTGATATGCAGCGGGTGCACCGGCAAGTGGCCCTGAAGTACAAAGCTAATTCATCTTTACGACGCTAACTACAACTGACCTCTCTGCTTGCTTGTACATAAAGAGGAGACGGTCGTTTTCTCACCCGCAATTTTCTCTCACAACTCTTAAGGAAGCAATAAAAAACTGAATATATTACCTCTATAGTCACTTGCTAACCAGACTGACTTATTCCTTCCTGTTTTTTTTGTTTTGGATGTTCCTGTAATTTCTTTTTCTTCACTTGATTATGCTGTCTCACACGTTAGGATTTGTTGTCCTGCCCTTCTGTTTCTGCAGTTTGTCACACGAGATAATGGCGTTCTGTTTTCTTGAAGACGTGCTTTTCCCTCCTCGCTAATGCAAAATTATTGTCGTAATTTGAACAGAGGTATGAATCAAAACACTAATCCGAGCACAGTTTGAACATCCTAGTCAGTCCTGGGCTTGTTTCCACGGGCTTTACTCTTAAGGCCGAGTCACGGTTTCCACATCTGCCTTTGTCTGATTGGAACTTTTGGGTCATCCTTCTCCTGCACGCCTCCCTTTATGAAACAAATGGTTGCTATGGTTTCCGCTGACCGATGCTGACTGTGATAGTGGACGGCGCCCATGCATCGCGGTTCTATTCATAGTACAGTAGGTGCGCCTCGGTCTGCGACACAGACGGCCACGTTGCCCCTTCACATGGAACACACTGGTCTCTGTGATGGTTTCTAAAAAGCTGTCTTTTTCCAGCGTATAGCAGCTGGTTATAGATTGGGGTGGTCCGAGCCAACTGTGCAGATATAGCACAGAATTTCTGGAGAATTCAGAACTTCCCACTGAGTTTAGGCGGCGTCAAAGGAAATGCATGCACAAATCAAAGTACCTCCAGATGATGATATTTATGTCCTCTGCGGACACACGTGGGAAATCATGAATTGGCCTTTATTCTTAGTCTGGGATGATCTATAATGTTGTGTGGGGAAACAAATGGGATTTGATTTGGAGAAAGCCTTCAAGTGATGTTGCATCAACGTTCTCTCACTTTTGCGATCTTGTCACAAACGTCCTGATGTTCTTGTCGTTTGTTTACTCCATTGATCTTCACAGTGATAGACAGTGTTACCTGCCTAGCTGTTGAACTGAACCGTTCCATTGCTCGGAAAAAGTTTTCATGGCAACAATCTCGGAGCCACGTTAAAGTGTCAGAGCCGATACGCACTAGAAGACTCCCAGCTGGCCACAGTGTGTGTGTGTGTGTGTGTGTTTTTCCTGTTGAATATTAATAGTCTGAATCGTACTAATCCCCAGAGGTGGCCTGACACAAAAGTTTATCTTGTTTAACTTTTCCCATCTGGGTCCCACACTAATATTAAGGCCTGTGGATTTTCGGCTCATTAAAGCACACTGGTACTTTTCGACTAGTGGTGACCCGTCTGTGACATCCAGATAGAACGACTATCAGGAGTGACTTGTTTGGAGAATTTGTGCCACCTCAGGTAAACGCACACTTTCACCTCGAATGTCGGAGCCAGGGTGAGAGAGTAGCAGAAGTAGAGGCACAGAGATGGACCGATATAGACGGATGAACCGGATACAGAAAGATGGAGACAGACAGACTGAGAGTCAAAGTAAAACCGTTTGGGGGAAACTGAGAGACAGGAGACTGGAAGCAGTAAGTTATTTATCATTTCGAGGGATGGCTTGTGAAAAAGCTAGACAAGCTGGTGCCCAAAAAAGTTTGCCGTTTGTAGAACTAAATAGCTGTTTATCCAATCTGATGTTGGTAATTGGTTAGCATCTATCCGTCTCTGTGAAGATTCCCAGTCGTCCAGGTCATGGTTATTCTGGTTGATTAGTCGTAGCAACTGGACTTGCTTGAAGACGTTTCATCCAAGAGGCTTCATCAGTTCTGACTGACTAGTTGAGAGATCCAGATACTTACAGCCTTAAAGATCCATTAACACCTGAGTTTGGGTTTCATTTAGGGGTTTGTTGCTCCTCCCCCTCGTTATGTGAGTCGTTAGTGCTCCCCCTGTTATCTATCCATCCTAATATTTTAATTTTGGATGTGGAAACGTTTACGCAGAGCCATTTAACTAAAGGTAGAGGGTGCTACATTACCAGTGGGCAGGTCAAATGTGTATTTATTATGTTTGTTTACCATTGTAAATTTCTGAATATTTTTATTTCTACTGTATTTCTACGAATTATATTTCAGTATACTGTAGTTTTTTTTGTTTTTTTTAAAAAAACATCCAATCTGATGTACTACAGTTGCCCAGCGAGTCTATAAAGATCTGGTGATCCACAGTCAGTGTAGTTCCCGTCTCAGTAATGTGGACTCAGTTGAGAACTATACGGTATGTAGAATCATAATATTGATTTGATCCGTTGCTCTTTCGTGCTATTTTTAATTTCTCCAGTAATACTTGCAGGAACATCATCTCACCCTCCTCAAACCTCGATTTCAGTTTTGCAATTACGCGTCTGACCTGACCCGACGCTGCACACCGAGATGTGATGACACAATTAAATGAGAGTTTGAGTGAAACTGGGAGAGAGCTTCAGAAACGTTTCTTCAATTGACTGAATTTATTTTACAGTTTATTCCAAAAAAAAAAAAGAATGAACGTTAAACCAAACAATGGCGTCCTTTGGTGAAGTGCTGCCACGTGTGCCCAGGTGTCTTCTGTTAACATGCAGTGATGTGAATCCAATCATCACCCAGCATTTTTTGTGGATTTTAACCAGAAAGTTGGAAGCATATATGCATCAAATTGACACCGAAGCCATAGTAACAGCTTCCAAATCTGAGAGGGTGGTTAATACTTGCAAAAGTGAAAGTGAGAGTTACTCGACTCGAGATGTGTGTGTGTGTGTGTGTGAGAGAGTCTGTACAGCCCTGTTAGCTGAGTTAATTTCCCCTGACAGGAGGTCTCCACTCGTATTCTCTGATAGAGAAAGACGAGTGCCCTCCAATCCAAAGCCAGTGACACATGACTGACTGACTGACTGGCAGGCGGACAGAAGAAAGTGAACTCAGTGAGCTCGCTCTCTTTCAGTCCAACAAGGAGCACTGACCTATGAAGAACTATGAAATTTATTGCAGCCCCGGGTTTGCTGTGTTTAGGTGGTGTGGTTCCTACCAGCCGGCATTTGCACTTTTTTGACTGCAAATAAAGAGCCAGTAGTCGTATCAGTCAGAGAGAGGACCGGCATCAATTTGTTCTCGAGCAAAGTGGGTTAACGCTCCGACTCTGGCTGCATTTGTAGCTGAATCTATACTGCCATCAATATGTCTAGATGTTACATGTGTGGTGCTTCTGTTAACATTAGTCAAGATGATACCGCACACATGATTAGGACCTGCAGTGCTTCTATCAGAGATGACAGATGTGTTACCGATACACCACAGGAATACAATAACTCAGCCGGCACAACAATGTCAGCTCAGCGCACACACACACCCGAACCCTGCATGCAGATAGTTACACCCATTATAAACTGATGTGCCACGTCGTAATCATAATTATAGTTATGGCTGCAGTCCCAGTCAAGGCTACACGCTGTCTCAGTAACAATCGGTGAAGGTGAAGAAGCTCCTTGTTATCTATCTCGCTGCAATGATTGCTGTTGAGGAGGAGACGCAGCTGAGGCTGTATCCACTTAAGCGGCTTTCTTCACAGCTAGCAATGGTTAAGAAAAAACAATACAAACAATAACCCCCCACCATACATGAAGTACTTAATTACAACAAGGACTATGAAACACCATCATTAATATATCTCTTAAATGTAATAAAATCGCAGTGAGACAACACCAGAATTGGGATAAACCAAAAATACAGAAAAAGCAAACAGTTCTTTCTTGTGTTAAGACGTAATAAACAAAACTAAAATCAATTAGAAGCCAGTTACAATAGGTCTCGAGTCTGCTGCTCTCAGGTCTTCTCCTCCACAGATGTGACCCATAATAACAACAACCGATACTAGACCAACACTTTGCCATAAATCAGCTCAGCCTTTCTCCGTGGAATGCCCCATCTGCCCCTTTGAGCCTTCTGTAGCAGTTTGGCACCTGCAGGAGAAACTAGATTAAGGGGTCATCGTATTCCTGACCTTAGTTTTTACTCGGAGTTAATGATCACGTAAACCTGACAGATGTGTAGCTCGGATTCTTGGGTAGTTGTAGCTGCAGGTTTTTAGTTTCTGAAACCGATTTCTTCATATGCCTCACGCAATTTCCTTTCACAGGTGCCCCGTCTTATCGTTTGGGGTGTGAGCTGGGATGGGAGCTACACTTTGTTCCCTTTTCCATCTCATGCTTTGTTTTTCTTTTTTGCTAACTTGATTAGCCCTCCTATTATCTTTGGGGTCAATTTGACCCTATTCAATGTTTAACATCTCTAAATAAGTCATTGACATAATTTTTTCAGTTTTATTTAAAGGGCTTATTTACACAAAAACTTGGGAAATAATTTTAATGATGATATCTTCTGGAGCTTTAAATTGCTGGGGTCAAATTGAACCCAAGGATAAAAGCTAAATTTGGAGGTAATAGAAGGGTTAATATTTTCCATCCATACATTTTCCCATCACTTGTCAACAAGATCATGTGATTACTTAAACTCCTTCGGGAAACAACTCGCCCCCCGGCAGAGAAACATGGCCTCAAACTTAGAGGTACAAATCTTCATCATCTGCAAACAGTTAAAGGTCAAAGCCTAAACCAGCCACCTGAACCAGGTCATCTGTATGAGGTTGTATACCCACCTCAACCCAGCTACGCCTTATTTTGTTGTTTTTATTTGTATTTTTTTTTCCCACCACTGCTGCCACTTGTTTCCCATTTTTCACTTTTATCCTCCTTTTTCCAGTTTGTTTTCCAAGTGCTAAAACTTTGCCCCCATTAGTTTTGTGCCGCGTCTCCTCGTGGCCTCGGGCCTCCAGTCTGCAGAGCTGTCAGCTGACACTGTAAGGGCAAGACAGCGGTGATTAAACAACCGGGTTTCTTTGACAGGAAAATGTTAGCCTGGTGGCTGTGGGACCTGGGACGTCCCCAATACTAACTTCAGAGAATACGTTTTTTTTTTAAAAAGGAACAGATGAAAGTGCATCTGTCAGTGCACTTTTGAAAGCGTCGCCTTCCATCTGGCCGTGACGTCAAGCTGTGAATTTACAGAATCAAACACTGCGACTAAATCTTTTGTTATATATGCTGAGAATTACTTCTGAGGTGGTGTGCACACACAAATAGCTGTGAATTTGTTTTTTGGTTGATTGGACTGTAAATCACACACCTGGTTTCAAAGCAGAACAGCACTTTTCACACAGACTCAACTGGAGGATATACAAATATAGCAGTCGTGTTTAGGTGGGATCAAATCCTTTATACAGCAAACACCGCAAGTCTGACTGTGCCAGCTCATCCGTGACTCTATAACTTCCTAGATCTCATAACTTTAATAAGTTTCATACAGTATGCCAATATCCTGACCCAGTTTGTGCCGCATACGTTGCATCACCTCCTCATGCATTGTGCTGCAAAGCTCCTCAATTTAGAATAACAGTATGAAAAATGCTGGAATCAGGCGACGACGTGATGCTGCATAATGCGCATCGATGCCGCCGGTGGAGAGTTATTTATTTAGCTCTGAGCAGGACACGGGGATGCCGAGCACTCCGGCTTCCTTTATGATAAATAAGAGAGGCTGCTGTCGTGCTGTGTGTTTGTGGGCGGCTGTGGTGTAGCTCCAGGTATCTGGTTTACACTAAAGATCGTTGGTGTTTTGATTTGACACCTGAACATTGTACAAGCCTTGCTCGCTGTCTGTCACACACACACACACACACACACACACACACACACACACACACACACACACACACACACACACACACACATGCACAGGCATCAGCAGGTATACTTATCTCATATTCTCCACCAGACTGGAAACACTGTCAGCCTCACCACAAGCTCTTTAAAGTGATTTGTGTGTGGGTGTTCCTGCATGCACATTTCAGTGTAAGTCGGTGAGTTTCGGGGGTGTGCACAACCGTTTTAGTGCGTCTGTGTGTGCGTGTGTGTGTGTGTGTGTGTGTGTGTGTGAATACAGCCTGTCAGTCTGCTTTACCGCGTACAAACTGGCATCGTTAGCATGCCTGTGACTGGCTGCCACGGCACACTGGGTTGAACGCTGACAGCGAGGAAATGCGGAGTTTAAAATTTTGTTGTATTATTTCCAGCATATTTGTTCATTTGACAAGTTTGCATCTCGACAAATGTGGATACAGCTCAGCTGGCAGAAATCACGGGAAGACACGGGAGCATCTGCAAACGCACACGTGGATGTGCTCGCACGCTAATCCGCTGTCAGCCGTAAAAGAGCATCATGCAGCATCATTGCAACAATTTTCCTTCGTAAATCAAACGCAAGCAAGATCAGAAATAGACATCAACATGTGCATCAAGAAGCTGCTTAATTGTCAGTGCACCACAGCAGGCATTTCAAAAACTCACAATAACTTGAATCAACTCACTTCTAAACTACTTTTCCATAACTAAAGCAAACTATCTCAAATCATAAATCGGCTTTTTCGAGTTTGATTGCACCTCTAAAATGTAATAGATTTCTGCTATATGGAGACAAATGGGTTCTTGTAACTCTGCCATGTTTAAAATAGTTTGAATGAGTGCTTTGATAAAACTGGCTAAAACTTCAAAATAAGTACACGTAAGGGAACAGAGCCACTGAATTACATTCAATGATCTCCAATGAATAATAGGATTACATTCCTACACTGTGAGAGGATTATGTGGCACTAGAACAAACTGAACGTGGTGCTTTCATTCGATTGCCATATGCAGAAAGGCTAGATTGCAGCTAAGTTTAGGAAAGGACAGCAGGTTATTTGAGGCTGGGTTTGTTCAAGTCAAAACAAAAGCTTTCTTGCGTCAGGAGGAACTTACTGTAGATTAGTTTAATCAGATCGTCCTTTTAGGAATTCCTGGTAGTGACGACATGTTGACTTGATTTTCTAATACCAGGATACACAGATACCAGTTGACTCTTTGTGAAGCATAGGTGGGAACTAGAAGATGCAAGCTGGTTTGTAACATTAAATAACTCATCCAAAACAAACTTAACATACAGAACATCAGTGTGATAAGAAATCCTTAGTATAATGTAGCACTATAACTAAAATGACAGTTATTTAGATCATTGTTGATATCATGATTGTGCGTCACTATTCATTGATTTTATGGAGAAAACACTTTTTACTTTACTTTCAAATTTGACTGTTGTCCACCTTTATATAAAGTTTATGTAAATAAAATTATGAATTGAAGAAAATTGGCAAAGTTATACAAATGATGCAATTTTTCTTCTTCTTTTTAAATTTTTTTTGCAAAGTTTTTGTTTGTTTTGCTTTGGTGCAAATGAACCTAACTGGGATCTAACTTGTTAATACATGCAGGAAGCTGCAGGTAGGCATTGTATATATTTATATATATATATATTGTTACGACCTGGCTCAAGATGGTCGCAACAAAAGGAGAGATGCACCAAGTTTCAAAAATTAAAGCTTATCTTTATTCCCTTAAATTATATCAAATTAAAAACCAAACCAATATGGGGTTGTGAGAATACATGAAGTCAGTGGTGTGTGTGTGTGCGTGATGTATGCATGAATTATGTCTGTGCAAGTGTTGTAAATGCAAATGTCCTAAACAAAGAAAACTAACCCATGACCAAACTGGTGTGTTACCTGCGGAGGGAAGCAGAGTGGAGAGAGATTAGACTGCAGTCAGCCCAACCCAGGAACACACTGGGTGTCACAGGTGCTCCTGATTACCTCAAACAGCCACTCACAGAACCAATAGTCGAACTAGAACCACCCACAAGATACAAGATGACCTCAGGGGTCATCACAATATAAATATATATATATATATGGACTGTATATAAAAACTGGATGTAAACTCTGTGTCTGAAAAGCACAATAATGTCTTACACCTGTGTTGTTTTTAGTAGCCAGCAGGGGGCGACTCCTCTGGTTGCACAATTACGTCTGACTGTATCGAAGTCTATCTGATAATGACTCAGTGACTCATCACTCTTCTCCCTTAATCTGTTACCTTGGGCTATGTTTTCTTAATGACTTTATGGCCTCAACTGCTAGTTTCATAACACTGAAAACAGCGTGACGTTCATTTAGTTAATTATGGTCCCATTCAGTCTAAAACAGCTGACTAAGCAGTGTATCTGTGACGGCACTGCTGTGTGTGTGAAAGCAAGAGGAATTCTAAGCTCTCAGGTTTTTATTTATTTACATGTTAATCTTCTGTTTATGATCACTTTCTCATATTTTTATTCATTTTGAGCCAAACAAACTGTGTTCAGGGTTTTAGGCTGACCAAGGCTGATCTCAGTCTGGGGAAAAGTGTGTAACATGATTAAAGTTAGAACAAGGGACTTTAGGAATGAAGTAAGGGATGTAGGACTTAAGGGTTTCTTGCAAGATATGAAAACCTTAAACCTAAGCATCTACATACAAGGAGATAAAAATACGATTTTTGTTTGCTGTCATGTTGTAAATAAGTGTTGATCTTGTTTTTCTCCACAACTGAGACGCTGTAAAATTTACGTCTCTCTCCCCATTGCAACTTAATAAATATACCGATGACCCTGCAAAATGTTTGTTATAGTATTTAAGAGTCATTGGAGGGGGCTTGAAGGTTTATCCAGGATCACAGATCTCAATATTTAGGGAAACTTTTTCAGACAAGGGTCGTATCTGGAAGCCTGAGCTTGTTCTCATGAGAAATGGAAGACATTATATCAGGGGTGTCCAATCCTGGTCCTCGAGGGCCACAGTCCTGTATGTTTTAGATGTTTCCTTCTTCCAACACACCTGATTCAAATGACCAGGATCGTTATCAGGCTTCTGCAGAGCTTGATGAGGAGCTGATCATTTGAATCAGGTGTGTTGGAAGAGGGAAGCACCTAAAACATGCAGGACTGTGGCCCTCGAGGACCAGGATTGGACATCCCTGCATTATATGATTCTTATTGTTGTTTTAAAAAGGAGGCGAGTGTATTTATTGAGTGGAAACTGAATTGTTTCTCTTTTTTAGCTTTCAGATTTGGGGTAACACTGCTGATTGTAGCTGTCATTGGTTGGCTGTTTGGGGTTTTGTCTAGTTCCAAAACACCAAATGTCAAACTTGAGGCTTCATAATGGTCGTCCACAAACCAACGGGTGATAACTTGGTTGCTACACCTCTATGCTAAGCTAGGCTAGCCAACACCCGACTATAGATTCATACTGTATTTGATGCACAGACACAAGAGTGGTATTAATCATCAAACTCATGGCGGGAAAGCAAACAAATATATTTCCCAAAATGTCAAACTAATCTTTCAAGAGTGGCTTCCTCTCTATCATGGGGTCAGTGTCTGCCTTTGCCTTTGAAAACTGTGTTTGGAAGCAGATTCGTGCTGATGGCGGCCCACAGGTTGGGTCTCTATCCTCCTGTCAGTTCTCCACTCTGATCATCTCCACTTCTGTCAGCCTCAGAAACCTTGACGGGACCTGTCCGTGTCTTTTCCTCTGTCAGCGCTGCTTTCTAGTTTTTGTCAACTCCGCCGTCCTGCTGCCAACCTTCTGTTCGGTTTTGATCTGTCCTCCCACTTTGTTGTCTTTCCATCCCTGCCTCCCTTTGCTCTTAACTTTTGTTCCCTCTGCCTTCCTGTGTCTGCTGTCCTTCATTTTAGTCCCAAGCCTGTTCCTTTTTTTTTTTTTTTCCCCCTCCCAACCACCACCATAACCCCCTTTTTTCTTCACCGTTGTCTCTGCCTTTAAATATCTCCTCCAACTTTCATCTTTTATCTTTTGTTACTCCCGTCTCTTCCTCTTTCCAGTTTTCTCGTATGCTTTCCGGCTCAGAGTCTTATGTGGGATGCACTCATTTTTTTATTTTATTACACTGTTACCAACTGCCTAACTCAGTATTTTGGTGCTAAAATTCAAAACAGCATCCCACATCTGTTGCTTTGCTGCCCTTTTTCTCAAAACAGAGTCCAGATGGCCCGCTTCGCTGCTACGTCTGTACACAAGGAATATGCAGATTTAACCACCATGAAGATTTCAGCTGCGTTCGGAACATGAAGCGGGCAATTTCTAGTGCACATTTACTCCATACTTAACAGGAAATGTGAGGATTTGGCACGTAGGGGCGGCAGTATCTGTCGACCCATCTGCCCGGCGACGTGTATGAAGTTATGTAAAGTTGAAAAAAGCTTCGAATGGTTGTCGTCTCCAGAATATATAAAATATGTAATCTGTTTTTTTTCTTCCAAGACTACTAAGAACACAGTATATGATGAGCTAAATGTGTTTCCTCTCTCTGTCTCTCTGCAGGTCTTCCCTGACGTGTCCTCATTGCCTTAAGCAGAGCAACACCTTTGATCCATTTCTATGTATCTCTCTGCCCATCCCCCTGCGACAAACCAGGTGATGTATAACACATAAGACAAGTGGATCAGTCAAAAGCCGAGATATTTGGTGGCTAATTTAAACTTTTGTTACCAATCATGGCATCAAATATGATTTTATTCAGGTGTACGGAAATACTTTACTGTAATTGGCCCATTTTTGCTGGTTGTCGGAGTCAACAAGTGTAAAACTACTCTTTTGATTTATTGTGTTTTCTTCTTTTTTTTTTGTTTTTCCAGAGGAATTGTGTGTTGAGAATTTCCTACAATGCTCTGGTTAAAGGGGAAAGTCTCTGTAGGTCACAGTGGATCTCCTCAACTGTTTAATCAAACAGCTGCTTAGCATTTGACGCTTCACACCTACAAGGCAGCCATCAGACGCCAGTGATATAATGATGTAGAGTGCCTCATGCAGCCGTAGTGATCTTCACAGATGCATCTCCAAAGGAAATTTGACGAATATGATACGCAAACAAATGCACGCGTTTGCACAAGCATGCTCCATGCATCAACAACCACCGGCCGTGGACGTATCAAAGTGATTAATGTCGGCCATCAAAAGTCCCCCTGACCAAACACTTTCTGTGTTGTTTCCATTTTTAAACGTAGCAGAAGTTGCACGTCAGCAGGGTTCTGCTGTAAGACGGTATGACTTTGACATATGAAGAGAGGGACAGTGAGAGCACGAAGAGGGAGATGGCATTTTTATTTTGACATCAAAGATGCAGGCAGAGAGAGAGAGAGAGAGAGAGAGGGAGAGCGAGCGAGTGCCCACATGCACAACAGATCAGAGCACTCACCTGCTATCTCTCCATCCAAATGAGGAAGCAGATTCAGCACCAGAACCAAGCGGGGTAACGTTGTTTGTGCAGCCCTGTCTGGCGTCTGGATGGTTTTTGCCTCGCTTGTCCTCTGAAACCTTATCAGAAGCTCATAAAGGACATCAAAGCTGGATTTCTAGATTTATATGCACTCCAGCACTGGGCTGCATTTGCATGAGTGTAATTGAATTATATGTTCAAATCTTACATCGTTGAGAGGTCACCCATGCATGTAATTCAAACAATTGTTTCTGATTAGACCCTCTTCTCAGGACTCTGTATGCATGCACTGATGTTTGGCTGGCTTTGTTTTTTCATGGCAGGACAAATTATGCCTTATTATTATTACTGAATGGAGTCCTGTGACCTCAAGTGATTCCCAATGAAAGCTGTGGTCCACCTTCAACCTTAGCTCGCGTCTGTTCAGACAGAATAACAGTATGGGATGTGCATGGTTTCTCATGCTAACCGAGGAATCCTGGGTTACTACAGCTGTGTGGATTTTATCCCATGTTATCCCCGTTCTCTCTCTGCCCATCCACACAATACAGATCTAAAAAAAAAAGACAATAAATAACCGAAAACAACAACAGCATCAGTTGAATTTCCAGCCACATCCAGTGCCTCAATTTGCCGGCATTCAGCGCTCAATGAATCTTCCTATCTTCAAACATGCAGACGCTGCCGCTTTGCATCCTCCCTGCACGGCTTCCACCGAGCTGACTCCAAACTCGGTTTTGCAGCTTGAGTTCTCTGACAGTGTGCGTTCTGTTCCTGCAGTTGCCAGAGCTCCAGCACAGAGGGAAATTCATTCAGGTTCAGTGTGGACTCACTGCTGGCCCCACACTGACCCAACACACACACACACACACACACACACACACACATGCACACACACACAGTGGCCTCAATGCACCGTCCTTCTGCAGCAGTATCCCAGCTGAATCCCTGATAAGTCTGAGGCCCCCAGAGAGACAGCAGGATCTTGGCTGCCAGCGTGGCATCAAGGCCTGGGTGCTGCAGATAATGCCAGTGTGGCAGAGAGAGAAAAGGCGGATGGCAGTAAACCGGAGTGACTCTCCCGACCATCTAACCTTGCACTGTCTTAGCATCGTTTGGGCTAAAGTCAGTGTTTCTGTTTAAAAGACTGAGAATTCACCTCAGCACTTGCTCGGTAACATCACTCGGGTTTCACTGGGCGTCTGTGTGACTTTGTGTGGGCGGATACGACAGATAGAAAAGCACAAACAGACTCCTTGTTTCTGTGGATGTTTACATGTCAGATGGCATATGTCAAATACTTGGACCAATTTACTGAAATTATTGATCTAGGTCTATTTGTGTGATCACGTAGAAAATAAAATACAAAAAAAAAATGCACAAAATTCCCTCAAACTGTCATGTTAGGTTACGAAATGTCTCCTTATTTATAAAATGTGACGCACCTAAACTTAACAAACA
>NW_007577855.1:339511-346522 GCF_000690725.1 Stegastes partitus | reverse complement strand
TTTTTGTTTTCTGAAGTTTGCCAAGCGTGGCACATTGTCTCAAAGTCCACCTACTACGACTGTGACTAAGCGGATGCAGCGTTTGTTGTGCTTCTGTTGTGTTGTGTGAAATCCAGCAGAGATGCAGCTGAGAATTTTTAGAACAGATTCAGTGACATCAGTGTCGCTGACTCACTGTTACAGGATGTTTTTTCTTTTTTACTTTGCAGTTTTGGTTAAGCAGACATTTCATTGCTAGACTTTCCTCCCGAGTGTCTCTTTTCCGTAGCCTTAGGTTGTTCATTGTGGTGTTACAGTTTTGCAGCTGTCACGGAATAAATTCGGAGATGTTTCAGTAAAGTTGAAGAACAGTCCATGGGGGCCTGTTTTTATGGCTTCAGGGGTTAATGTATGTTCTACGATTCCCTGAAGTGAAGCTATAGTTTTACTGCAGTGGAAATTATTAAAAACAACTTGCAGGATAAATTTTAAAATGTGTTTTAAAGCTGCATGAGTCGAATCGGCTGAACCTGAGAAAACAATTTCAGGTAACTTCAGATGTCGAGTTGAATCAGCGGCTGCTTAGTCATGCTGTTGAGCTTCTTGTTTCCTCTTGAAAGACGACTCTCCTTGTGTCACGTTGTTTTTTGCTTCCTGTCTTTGTGATTGTGTTTTTGTTTTCTCCTGTGTTTCGTCACCGTTTGTGTATTTAACCCGTGTGCGTCCCGTGTTTTGTGTCTGTTCATCTGACTTCCTTGATCCTCTCCCTGCTCCTCCTGCCGCGCTGCTTCATGCTTGGTTTTTTAATCACCTGCCCTGATTTTTTTGTATTTTTTTGCATCAGCTTAAGCACAGATTTTGTTCCTCATACTTGCTTCTTTGCATCCTGAATTGGGGTTCTATTTGGAACAGAAACACAGCGCACACTCAGAACTTCCATCAGCTCTGTGCTTAATTAACAACTCCCGCTCTAATCTGTTTTTGTTTGGTTTTGTTACACTTATTTGAAGAGGAAAACTACACCTTTGTGACTCTTTTTGGGGCCTGCTTTTTTAAATTCCCATCTAGAACTGACGCAAGCAGGCAGCGTTAAATCTACACAAGGATGGATGAGGACAAGAAATGACAAACTGTCACTACCTTATCTATGGGTTTGTCAAGAGGAAATCATAAGACAGATCCTTAGACACACAAACGCACTACGTACACATATCGAGTCATTTCCTAAAACTGTAAAGCAGACATCTTGCTTTATTTTATCTCTCTAACTCTGTATTTTATGCCCAAATCAGATATAATGGCGGCTGTGGCTCAGGTGGTAGTCGGTCAATGATCAGAAGGTCGGCGGTTCGATTCCGCCCTGTAACCTGTGTCATGGTCGTTGTGTCCTTGGGCAAGACACTTCACCACCTTACCTGGTGTGAATGCCTCTGAATGGATTGTTTGAGGTGGTGGTCGGAGGGGCAGAATGGCAGCCACGCCTCTGTCAGTCTACCCCAGGGCAGCTGTGGCTACAACCGTAGCTACCACCACCGGGATGAATGTGTGTGAATGAATAGACAGTGTAAAGCGTCTTTGAATGTCTAGAAAATCGCTTTATAAATCTGATCAATTATAATCTGACTATGATAAAAATGTGTGGTAAGAGGCAACTGATTATTGATCCAGCTGATTATTGGATGCAATAATATGTGAATTATTTTAATGTGGACTTTTTTCAGAGTGGGCTGTTAGTGTCTTATCCCAGACTTACTAATTAAATAATCCTGAAGAGACGCTCTCTCATCTTGCCTGTACTACTGTGTACGTACAGCAAAATGACAATAAACTTGATTTGATTTGATTTAAAATCTGCAGATTACATGAAAAAACGTCCACTTGTGTTTCTGATACAGCCGCCTCTCTCTGAACAGTTACTCCACCCACGTGCATCACATTCGTTATACGTTGTACAAGTGAAGAGCCGATCAGCTCTGCACTCAGTGGGGTTTTTTTATTTTATTTTAAAGTTACTTAAGCTGCCATCAACATGTCCTGGTCATCATGTGCTTTAGTGATGGCATTAGAATCTGAGTGTTGCTCAACTCCAGCAGTCTCAGACTCTACCCCAGAAAAGCTCAGGAGATCGGATGTATGCATCACATCAGTGGGACTCGGCGTCGTTCCATTTGCTAAATCAACCACTTAGCGCCTCGTCTTTGGTCTTTTCTCATGTAGAGCCGTTTGAAAAATACTTCTAAGAAAGTACAAACGTCACCACGTCTCTCGTCCAAAAGTAAGTTTTTGAGGGCGGCGTCCTCTTCGCTTCGTTCTGGCGCACCGAGCCGCTCATCACTGCCCCGTGTTGCTGGAGGGCGGCAGGACGCCCACCAGTCCTTGACAGAACTCCAGTGGCCCTAAAGAGCAGAAATGAGCCAGCGTCATTCTGGAAAAACAAACTTGGACACGAGGCATAAAGTTGAGATTTTGCTTCATCAGAAGTTTTTTTTTTTTCATTAAACTGCATTTTTCAGTTTTACATGAGAAAAGACTAAATGGTTGATTTGTAAATCAAATTATATTAAATATTATTACTAATAATCATGATCGGTCCAGAAAAACCCGTACTGGTTGACCCTCTAGTGTGTCCTCTAGTGTGTGTGTCTCTCTTTCTTTATAGCATCTACTCAGCTTTTCAACTGACATTCATTTTCATCTCGTCTCCTTCCTGCTCCGTGTAAGAACTAATGATCAGCAAGTACTGAAGCATGTTTGATCATCTACCCTGCAAACAACATATTTCGCTCTACAAATACGACAAACGAGGCACGACCTCTTTACACCGAGTGTTTTGAACTCATTATCCATTTTTTGTCATTTAGTTTGTCGTCAGTTAAACTCATGATTGAGTCTGTTTCACCTGATAACGTGCATCAGCAGTCGCTCCTGTCGTTTAATTGTCTTTGTGTACAGTTTTTGGCACAACANCATTAGGGTCATGGGGGGCTGGAGTCTATCCCAGCTGACTCAGGGTGAAGGCAGGAGACACCCTGGACAGGTCACCAGTCTATCACAGGGCTACACTAAGACACAGACAACCAAGCACACTCACATTCACACCTACGGACAATTTAGAATCACCAATTAACCTCAGCATGTTTCTGGACTTGTGGAAGGAAGCCGGAGAACCCGGAGAGAATCCACACTGCACGGGGAGAACATGCAAACTCCACGCAGAAGGATCCCGGTGTCCTCACTGGGATGCGAACTGACGACCTTCTAGCTGCGAGGCAACGGTGTTAACCACCGCCCCACCTTGCAGCCCTGAAGCAAACTAAATGATAATAAATTGCACATGGAAAACAAGCAAAACAAAAAACAAATACAGTGACCACAGAAAGCTAAACGGCAGCAAGCAATGGAAACATCACATTTTGTCATCTTTCAATAAGTTTCATATTTTGTTGGTTTCACTTACCAAAACATCAAAACGTCAAATCAACATTTATTATCGGGTTCCACTGATTTCATTACAAGATTAATATCAACTCGAAGGGACATTTTGCTTTTTGCTGAAGTGATGTTGTCTTGGGAAATAGGCCAGTGTATATTAAAGAAGCTGTTTAAAGCCTTTGTGGCTCCATTAAGAGCTGCAGGAAGTGTGATGAACTAACCTCAAGTAGAGCCACTTAATCCAGTCTGTTCTGTGCTGCATCTGCCTGACGAACAAGAATGCATGGATTGCATAATATTTTTAAATATGCACACGAGTCTTGTATCCTGGGAGTGCACTGATAATGCATTAATGACGACGAGTGGACAAACAAACACGATTTTCAATGCAAGTAAAAATGTCAATATTTTTACGACTTCCATATTTGCTTTAAAATGCCGTTTGTGGATGCAAATCTGTTCACCAACTAATTCTTACAAGTCGCAGATGCCTGGAGTCAAGCGCCATCTGAACACACCATAACAGCAGATTTTCATCACCACGCAGTGAAGACTTTATTTTTAATTACTCGACTTGTTCACTTGGAGAAATAAACTATCTCAAACGAAGTATTTCCGAGGACATGCTGGTTCATGGTGAAAACTACGACGAATGGATTTGCTGTAGAGCGTTGCAACAACACTAGTGTGCTGGCAGCAATGTGGAATATATATTATTTATAGTAATTGATCAGAAACCAGGAGAAACACTGCCATGGCGAGGATATCTATAATCAGTTTGGCTATGATCGTCGCTCCAGCACGGTTTTTAAAGACCGTTTTTGATGTTTTTCAAGGTGAAGAGTTCAGTGCACTTGTGCAGGTTCGTGTGGGAGCATATGGGAGGCTGGTGTTTAATAGAGACTAATCCAGCAGGGAGCTACAAGGCTGCAAAAAGTCTGCTTAGCGGGATGACATCTCTATTTCCTGGTGCGTTCGAGTGTCATCCCACACTTCTCATCCCATTTCATTTCGTTCCTCCCCGTCTCGTCTCGGAGCAACGTAAACAAAACAACTGCTCAGATCCTCCGCCATCTGCCCTGTCAGCCTCCCCGCTGGTAACACATTACTCACCTGAATAATGCATGATGGGAAACAGGAAGTGGAGGTGTCAGCGATTACACCGTCGTCATCCCAAATGAGATGGCGTGACCTTACTTTGTCTTCCGGCTCTGTGTTTTCCTCCACACTCCCTGTTTTGTTTTGCTTTCCATTCCGACATCCCGTCTTTTCCGTTCTCTCGTCTTCTGATTAACCTGTCCTTACTTACAAAATCCAGCCGTCTAGTTGTTATACCTTCCTGCTAACCCTCCATCGTTTCTCATTCCGTCTCCATCATTTTCCTCCCTGCATCCTCCACAGGACATGTTCTGATTGCAGACATGTCCCAGCATACAGCTGTTTCCAGAGGGATTATCACCACGCGCTGGTTTCGCTCGACGTGTCCAGTCACGCATAAATTGAAACAAACACTGCTGAGAAATGAAACCCTACGAAGGCAACATCTGAAAATAGTTAAATCACTTGAGATATTAAATCGGATGCAAACAAGTCGCTGGTTTTTGGTCGTGAAATTAGTTTTTTTTTTTTTTTTTTTTTACACCCGTATCATCAGAGGACATCTTTTTCCCTGAAGTTATTAGACGTTGAACAGCTCAACAGTGCATTTCAAAGTCCCGTTTTATTGAAGGTTTTGTTTTGGTGTTCAGCTGCTGATGTACATCGAGACTCAAACACATCCCTTGAACAAAAAAGAAACATCATTTTTGACATCCCTGAATTCTCCACCGTTGAATAATCTCTGTTGTTTTTCTTTTCTTTATATATGTGTGTGTCTAGATAGTATAAGTGTGCATATACAGTCATGACTCGATAATCGGCGCTTAACAATCCGAAAACCTTGCTGTCCGACAGGTGTTCAGGAAAAACGAACGGCAACCATAGAAAATAGCCTTAACATACTGACAGCCTTGGATTCTGACTCCGACATGACGTTTTATGTCACAAATAAGGATAACAGTGTATTTTCTGACTGAACAATCCAACACATTGGCGACGTTCAGACTGCAGGACTTGATGCTCAATCCGATTTTTTTGTGAGTTTGTTCACATTTCCAATTAAATACAACTTGTATGTGATCTGCTGTGTGAACTTCATACGACCCAAAAGTGTCCCGCATGCATAGAAGAGGACACAACGACGTCACACACAGCGAGCGTGCTCAGAACTGTGACCGCTATCCTAAAGTGGCATCAGCAGCCAAATACTGCCTGTACGTTCCGGTCACTTCCACCCCGGATTTGCGCTCTGACAGTGGTTGGAATGTACACAAGCGCTCCGGTCAAGTAGGCATGAAATCCAGCGATGTGTAGTGTTCTAACAATACACTAGTTATTATAACAACTATAAACAATAAATATCAACAACAAATGAGCCTTCCAGCATCAAGCCCTCCTTGTATCTCGACCTCCGTCTTGACAATCCGACAGCCTTGATATCCGACATAAAAGAAGGTTTTACATTTAGTGTCGGATTATCGAGTCATGACTGTACATCGATAAATAACTGAGAATACCAGGGTTGGTTTAATAACTGTCCTACCTCTCTCACACACACACACACAAACACACAAACACTGACTGTCTGCTCACTTCTTTCCACCTTTTTGCCCCGCAGGCCGCTGTGTGTGACGCTGGTGTTCAGCACCAAGGGTCAGAGGTATCTGCGGGTGGGTCTGGCTGTACCGCTGTTTGGTTCCCTGTCCTGCCTGAGAGCGATGGTAGCAGCGGAGGGCAACATCTCCCCAGACCAGGTACGTATACACAGAGCTACAACGGTAGCTGCTCACATTTATGTTTGTCTCTGTGCTAAATAACTGACAGCTGAAGCCACTAAAACATGCAAGTAGTTCAATCTCACCCACACCAATAAGATGATTTGAACCACAACTAGAAGTAGACAGAACTTAGAAATGATTTTTCTGCAGGTAAAAAGACTGATGAAATCACACAATCATATAAAAAAGAAAAAGTTTAATTTCTTTGATTGTTTTTTGTTTTTTTTTTTAATTGAAAAAAAAAAAAGGGTATCATCAGGTACATGTTTTCCCACAGATGTTACCAAAACTTAAAAAAAAAATGGTGGCTCCAAATACTACAACTATCTGACAACTTACATTTTTAATGTCTGTACTTCTCCCGTATTTAACGTAAAGTCCAAGAATTTTTTTCAAACGACTTTTTCCTCGCGTCTGAGTCACTTGTAGCTTTTTGGTTGTGCTAGAAATTGTTTTTTTTTTTGGTGAAATTCTATTTGAGGCATGAAGAATAAAAAGATTTTTAAAGAAATATCACAATTTTAAACTTGGATTTGTTTCAGTTCCCAACTCAATAGAAATGAGTAGTTGAAGGACTGTGGGAAAGGTTTGAATCGATGATTGTCTGACAGTTTCCTGCAATAAATGGTGTCATTTTAGCTGTATTGTAAAGATATCAAGACTTTCAAGTCTGCTGGCAGGTTCTGGTGTTCAGAAGTGCATCTACGGTTGGAGTTAGTTTGAT
>NW_007577855.1:323825-332596 GCF_000690725.1 Stegastes partitus | reverse complement strand
TAATGTGCCAAAAAAAAAGTTTCAACAGCCACTCACCAGGTTTAAAAATTCAGTTACATAAGCTGCTAATGACAGGAAAGATCTAAATATTACACACATAAGTACAAAACACAGATTAATTATCTAAAACCTCTGATTTTTTTTCTTACATCAGTGCACAAAATATCCAGCAGTGTGAATTGCACGACTCTCCTCATTTAATAAAGTGTTTTTCCTGCCACAGCTCCTAAAGCTCTTGACTTAAACATGAAGCTAAGACAGACAGATCTCTGATAGTTAAAATATTAAGACATCCTAAAAAGAAACTCGCTCTTCATGTCAGTCCCTCTGCAGGCTGTCATGTCTCAGATTTCGGTCTTGATCTGTTTCAGTTAAAAACTTGTAGTCTTGGATTTTGTGCCTGATTATGACATTTTTCCAGCTTTAAGTGACGTAGCTCCTCTATTTTTGTCTGAATTTGCTCGAATACAGCAGAATGGTTGCGAGCCATATTCACATCCAGCTACTCCAGAGGGTCCTTATTTTATTTCAGTTCAATTAAATTCTTTGTTGTCGCTTTTGGGGATTTTGGTTTGAAAATAGAGAATAAATCAGCTCCATGAGGCACATGTGAGGGAAGGAGTTTTCACATCGTCCCCTGCCTCTCTCCAGGTCATCCTGTCTGAGCTGTACACGACGGGTTTCCAGCGTTCCTTCGCGGACGACGACGACCTGACGTCGGTGGCCGACAGCGACGTCGTCTACGCCTTCCAGGCTCCTCCCCTCTGCGGCCGTGGGAGCTCCGCACCGCACTCAGGTAACCTTGGCAACAGGCTGTCCGTCAAAAAAACCCCGCAGACACCGACTTCCCACACTCATTTGGCAATTTTTTTTCTTTTTTTTTTTTGCTCGTTCCTCATTTCCAATTTTCTCTCCGCCAGCCTCCCTCTGTTCTTGATTAACTTTTATTCACACTGATTCCCTCGTACACTCGTGACTATTTTTCACTTTTATCAGGCCCTTATGTTTCCAGAACTGTTCAAAGACAGATTTTTTCACTTCGCTGAGGAGAGGGCCGCCGTCTGTGTTGCGGCTTGTGTTCCTCCTTTCAATCTGTTTCTCTATGCATGATGGCACCCAAACAAAATAGATTAAATGTCACGTCTGAATTGCGGCGTCGCCCCAAATAAGTCTGCTTGACTAATGTCTCACCTGGATGAGCATCTACAAATTACATTAATGTATCTGAAAGTCTAAGAGCAGTTTTTGGCGAGTAAGGTTTTCCCATTCTCGCTTAAGAGGACAGAAGAGCTGTGTTTCCCTGAAGCTCTATAAAAAACAGAGAGGCAGGTAGAAGGTTGAGTCAGCCTTGCATCACCACCGGTCCTTTAAAAACCCTTTTCATCAATGCAAGACGCTGCTGAATGCGCTATTGACGCGAGGATGAGAGAAAGTGTAATGACACACGAGCCCTCGCACATTTTAAAATAAACCGGCTGCTCGTTTTGTCGACGTGCAAAACAGGTTGGCTTCAGGTTAAAGAGCATCCTGTAGTTGTTTTCTATTAAATATCACACAGGAGCTGCATTTGGGTCGAGTCTGAATGCAGTTTGTTCATGTTAGGGAGCATTTTGTGTGCAGTGTTGTGGCTTAAATATCTAAATATGCCCACATGTGCATCTCAAACAAGAAGACATTATTGGATCTATTGTGAGAAGTGGATATGATGGACTCTGACCTCTACAGAGATCTAAAAGTCTGGATAATTAAATCTGACTCACGTGAGTTGCTCAGGTTTTTTGAAGTTGCGGTACTTAATCGGTGTAGTAGTCTATTAATTCTCAGAACCCAGAGCACTTTCTGCTCCTGTCAGTCTTGTTCACTGTGGGCTCATTTTTCACTGAAATATTAAGTCCACAACCACGGCTAGAAGTAAAACCACAACTCATTTCTTTTGTGTGGTGTGATGGCATTATATTGCCATAAATCTTAATGATGGGGGGAAAAAAGTAGAATTTCTATGACTGTTGTAGAAAACAGGAGGTGTTTTTTTTCCAAGAGCCCAAAGGTGTTACCAAAGCTCTAAAAAACTGGTGACTCTACATGACTTAGGTATTTTCCTACATACATTTTTTTATTTGTTTCTATACACAACCTGCAGTTCAACCCAGGTCAGCCAAAAATTCTGGGAAAAAACTGGCTTCAGCACATTTTTTTATCATTATTTTTATAAAAGGTGATTCTTACGGTGGCCGACGGGGCCAAATGACGAGCGTATACACAAATGGGAATGTGCTGCATAAACAGAAACACAAAAGGAAAACGCTGCATATCCAGTCACACAACACAAGTGTCACAGGCCTCTAGGGGCAGTTTTTTAAGTGTTAAGGTGTTTTACTACCGTCTCCGAATTCTGCACATCATAGATAATGAATTATGAAACCTGAGAAAACATTGATCAGGCAGCTTACAGGTGTCCACAGGTGAACAAAGTGCACCTTTGAAAATCGGTGATATATTTCCTCGCTGAGGTCTGTAGGTGAACGCTGCTTTCTCCTGATGGCATCACTTTCCACTTCCTTTTGAACCGGTGCTTGAACCTCGCTAATGAGGGAACGGGCCGGTATACGTCTGCACAAGAAGCAGCTGTATTTGTAATGAATGTGTCGCTCTCTCTCTATATGGAGACCTATATCTGAAAGCCATCCAGCGATTGCTTTAACAGATCAATAATCACATCTGAAAGGGCCTTAATTGAGTCATGCTGCCGCTGTAATTGCGAGGATATTAACGGCCATCTCTGCGGTTCGCCTGTTAGTCAAGTCGTGGTTAGCCTTTGCCCACCAATCTAGTGCTCAGTGGAGCCTTTATGGGGGGATTTTGTTTCCCCCTGAAGAAGAATGACATCAATAATTCACTCCTATGCTCAAAGTGCTCATGAAAAATTAAGACTCTTCACTTTCTCAACAGGAGGCATTTCTATTGTCACTTCGCACAGTGAAAACTCCATTAGAATTACACTGGAGAGTCTGAGATACACGGCCCTCCAGGGAAGCCTCGCGCACACCGACGCGCAAATGCACTCGTAATGAGTCACGCTGAAGTGTTCGCCGGGCAAATGTGGCTTCTATTCTCGTGAGCATCTGAGGGAAATGATGAATGGTCCCACCGCCGAATAATTCATAGGATCACAGCAGACCAGATTCCAGGATATCATAACTTCATTCAGCGGGATTTATGTCATGTCTGAGCGTGTAGCGCGTGGATTTACGCTCTCGTTGCTGCCGAGGCTTCAGTTTGGCATAATGGAGATAAAGGATCATGCGTGGAAGTGTTTTCTGCATAATTTCCTGCAGAACAAGTGTCTTTTTTGCTTGAGCATGTTTTTGTGTGTTGTGGAAACTTGGTGTTTGATTTTGGTTCAAATCACACGCAAGTGATAAAGGAAAAACCACAGACTGTATAAAAGATGGACGTAGCAACCGGCCCTGGAAAATGAAGCCAACCCGGAAGTGTCAAAAACCTGCAATATCACTACGTCCACTAGCTGCTGGCTCCAAAAAGCCCTGGCTCCCATAGACATACACAGATCACAAAATACCGCATTCCTACAGCTCAGGATTTTGTTTTTATTAGTTTTCATGGTCAAATCCAGAGATCAGGTGGCCAATCTGAGAATACATCAATACTGAATCTTTAAAACATTTTGCGGGGCAAGGGGCGTGGCAGGCTTGATTGACAGTCGGCAGCGACGATGCAGACCAAGCGAGCAGAAGGCGGTAAATGTGGGCGGGCAGAGAGGGCCCGCCTCTCAATCCGTCTGACCAATCGCTGCTCCTATGGCTCCGCCCCCCTCCGACGATTTTTGACTCCAAAAATCCAAGATGTCGACCAGGAAGTCGCAAAACCCTGGCTTCATTTTCTCAGTGCAGAAACCAACGGGTGACATCACGGTAGCTACGTCCATCTTTTATACAGTCTGTGGGAAAAACTCGAACCTTTAGCCGTGACAGCGCCCCCATGTGTCGGTCTGATGATTTAGAAAATGCTGTGAATCATACGCTGTATCCTTCTGAAGTCACCAGATCTCAACCAAATCCAACATCTGTGGGACGTTTTTGTTAGACGGCGTAGTCCACAAACACCAAATGAGGGAAAATTGTTGTTCAATCTCTTCACTGGAGTTCTAGGGACGACCCAGTTGTTTGAGACGAGCAATCCGAGCTGTTCTAGAGGAACACAGCGGCCCCACAACTCATTAAGACGCTTTGTGTTGGTTTTTTTCCTTTAATTCGTCACCTGCCTTTACATCAGCTGCTGCTGCCCGTCATTTAGCTCGTTTTTGCAGCTCGTGTGAAAAAGTAAAGGCGAGTGACGGCCGTGACGGATGACTGCACGGAGAGCCTGTAGGTCCAGCGGTGTAATGAATAACTCGCCGGACGACTTCACTGCGAGGTCGGCTTCCCTCCAAGAGATGTGATTTTTTTATTTATTTATTTTTTGGCGTGCTCATGTGTGAACATTGTTATGATAAATTACTTCTGTGAACTCGGTTATTCTTCTTTTTAGTCAGAACTGAGGTGTGATTTTTTTATATCTTTGCACAGCTTTGAAAAAAATCAAAGCTGATGCACACATTTTAAACCTACAGTTGTCTTTATCTTTACATCTGACTGTTACTAATCTGTGATTTGCTCGCACCAGGCAGTAGCAAGATTAGAAAATTAAACTTTTAGTGCCTCAGAAGAAAACTAAGCTGCATAATTTTTTTTTTATTCTCAGCAATTGTGCATTTGCATAATTCTAGAATAAGTTTGCATGTCTTCAGCTCGTTACCTGTGTTATCTCTCGGTAGGAACGTCCCGATCATACTAATGCTCGTGTTCATGCTGTAACAGACGCCGTGCGAGCGTCTCATCCTGAGAGGAAGTTTAATCAGTGATTTGCAGACATGATAAACGAAACACTGTTGAATGACATGCAAAGTTGGCTCATTTATCTTCGGTAATTTGCATTTTTCAAAAACATTCAAATGGAGTCATGCTCATAAAATTGGATTTGTACACCAATAATGAGAATAAAGTGTATTAGCAGGGACATTAAATATAAAATGAACAGCCCAAAATCCCATTAATGTCTAATTTTATTGACTGATTTTTAGGTTGAATCAATGAAACACATGTTATATTCAAACATACTCACGGACATAAAAAGCCGTCTTTACATTCATAACGGTGGAAATAACAGCAGATATCTGTAAAACTGATTTGCAGCAGAATTAAATACAGTGAAACGGTGTCATTTTACAGTCACACATTGTAAAATACCAACTTACTGTTTTTTTAAAATAGAGCTTTTTGACGTGGATGTTCTGTAGATTTATGACATGTTTTGTTTCTTTGCAATTAACAAGTGAATTATTACTTTTTTTTTTTTTTTTTTTAAAGTGACCATTTTTTAGTCCCACACATTTTTTTTTCTTTCAAAAAATGAGAAATATTGGTTAAATAATTCTATTTTTCTGGTTAAATATAATATAATATATAAAAAGCAGCATAACTTTCTGGTCAGAGTTGTAAAAGAACAACTTACTATTTCAAAAAATATGGATTTTTTATGTAGACGTTATTTATAGTTTTGACCTGTTTGGTTGTTGTTGTCAAAATTAAAGAAAAAAAAATCAGTAATTTTACTAGATGGTATCTGTAACGTAACAAAACATTAAAAATATATATATAAAATCACAAAAATGATTCAGCATTCTGTAAAACTTTGACATTTCTTGTTGATTTTAATACTTTCATTTAAAAAAATCTTACTTCTTGATGGAATATTTTAAAAGAACAAATTACTATCGGTAAAAATATAGATTTTTTTTCATACAGATGTTATTTATAGCTTTGGCCATTTTTTTGACAGTCAGCATCTAAACTGATTCTTTTTTTTCTTTGATTTTAGATATTATCAGTAGTGCAACAAAGCAAGGAAAATAAAAATAAAAAGAAAATATTTACCGTTTTTGCACATACATGACTGTAAAATAATGATATTTGTGGATGATTTGAATGCAGTAAAGATGGTGTTACTTTACTGTCAGATGATGTAAAAGAATGAATTAACATTTATACAAAACAGAGAAATTCAGTAAAATTATAGAAAATGTCTCAAACAAAAAATACAGTTAATAACTGGCTACATTTTTTACAGTGTGTCTCTCTGTCGAGCTTTAGCAGCATGACAGGTTAAAGGTGACTTGGCAGGTGTATGGTGACTATAACACAGTAGAACTTAGCTGCATGGCTCAACCATGCTCAGAAACGGACCTCACGTGCTGCTCTCTGCAGAATGACGAGGATGCACAGGCTGAGAATATGCTTTAACAGCAGGGGGTGACGCGCAGAAATGAAACCCTGATCCGGCAAATTACAGCACAGCACAATCTGGACGTGCTGTTGCATGTGCAGATGATTATTTTTTTTTTGCACTTATATGCAGTTCATCATCACACTTTTCTGCCTATCTTACCTCCTGCTTTTCCACCGTCGCAGCAAAAATTCTATTTTCGTCATCGCGGTGCTGCTGCCGTCGTAGCGAAGGAGACAAAAAGACGACGGCGTGAACATTTGCACGTGTGTTCTCGTTGTACGGCTCGAAATGACACTTTCACTAATGCACAAAAACGCAGACTTCTTGAGGCAATACAGAAAGAAAAAAAGATTGTTTTTTTGGGTGGGGGGAAAAATGTGTCCCAGTACGATATGTCCAAACCAAGAAGATTACTTTGTGACATTAACAGGAAGGTTCCACTTTTTACCTTTTAATCTTTGAGGCAGAGAAAATGATTATCAACTTTGCAGACTTCTAAAATCCTGTTTCACTGTAAAATGAACCATTGTGGAGCGTGTGTGTGTGTGTGTGTGTCGGATAAAGTGTCAAACTCTTGGATGTATCACTCAAACTGGCCTTCCTGGATTATTCATCCTTCCTCCGCTCCCCGTAGCAACGTGTCCACACCAACACATTTCTATTTTGGGTTCTGAAAAAGAAAAAAAAAAAAAATGTAAACAAGAAATGAGAGTCTCCAGCCACCAGCTAGCGGCTCCTCCAGAACGCCTGTGCAAAATTTCAAGACAATACTCGTTTGAAACGCCGTCGTCTGGCCAAGCCGGTCCTCCCCGTTAAATTCTCTCCCCACACTAGATATTGACAAGTTTGTACGCGAAGCTGCAGAGGCAGAAATAATGTATGATAAAAGACTCATTGGGGACCAATCAGAGCAGGAGAAAGGATTCGTCACGAACCAATCAGAGTAGAGATATAGGACTCATCATGGACCAATCAGACGGGGTTACAGGTGATTCTGCAGTCACATGACGAGGATGTGCTTCAGAAACTAAAGTGATGAATCTATTTTACAAACTGTACAACGACAATAATAATAATAATTATAATTATATCCACACTCAGCAAAATGTTCTGAATCCACTCAGACACCTTCGTCTTCTTCTGGAGGTCACGGCTTGTCACAATGATGTTGCGGACTGCTGAAGCTTATAGGGAATCCAGATGTTTTGGATTGTTGGGTGTTTCTGTCTCTGCCTTTGTGAAGCGCTACGAGATGACTTGTTGTTGTAAATATGCGCTATACAAATAAAATTGAATTGAATTTAATTGAATTAATGTGACGCTCATAGTTCGCTTTTGCCAAATAAATTTTTCAAACGGCCTCGATTTTTGGCTTTTTCGATTCCTTTATTTGTCTCCTCCTTCGCCGTAGAGGTAATGTGGGGAGGAAGGTAAAAAGCCGCCCAAAAGATCTTTTCCTCTCGTCTATCGTTGGTAGAGGCAAATAAATAATGGATAGTCCCTTCATTTAATAGCAGGATAAACACAGCAGCAGATTGTAAACCTCAACCACGAGTAAAGTAGCTGCAGAAGGGATGCTGCAGGCGCTTTATGCAGGGAACTCTTCTGTCGTCATCATTGGCTCTCCAACTTTCTCACTAGATGTTCTGGCCGTGTATTGAATCAACGCTCTTACAGTAATGAGGTTTTTTGCATTTAGAGGAAACGGCAGCAGGGGGTCTCTTGGTGGAAAACACTGAAAAATCAATTAGGTCCAACGCGCCACAATAGCGTTCTATTTCATTCTCAACAATTCGGGCAATTTGCACATAAATAGAGTGATAAAGCTCCATAAAGCCCCGCGCGAGAAAAATCACTCCGGCTGAATGGAAAGCGCAGGGAAGCTTATCCTGCTAGCTCCGTGCGATGTTCACTTGTTCCTTCTCGAAATTAAAAAAGTAAAGGCCGGGGCTCGTGGGAAATGGAGAGACCAATCAAGATTTGAGCAGAGTGGATTGTCGGAGTCGCTCGCACAGAGAGAGGCCAACCGGGCCGGGCCAGAAGAGACGAGGGTTTGTTATACTGGAAGTTAAATTCCCTGCAGGCAGAGGTTTTGGAAAAGGGGTCACGCAAACATAATCTACATTCTGAGATACACGCAGTAACCACAGTGTATTTTAAAGTCTCTTTTTTTTTAGTTTCTCCTCATTCATATTGTATGTGGCTCCATAAACAGGAAGTGATTGAGTTCAGGTCCTGTCACGAGCAAGTGAGGAGCTGTGGGTTAAACCGCTGTGTCATTTCATCAAAACCACCGAGGGGGTTGTAACGGCGCTCTGAGGTGTTTACCTCGGCCGTCACATCCTTCATACGCCACTTTAGCAAGAGCATCAATTGGATATGATGTGTTGTGTGTAAGATTTATTCGTCTGCCAAGGCGAGAGCCA
>NW_007577855.1:312353-322566 GCF_000690725.1 Stegastes partitus | reverse complement strand
TTGCAGTATAAGGCAGAGGGTGACCTTTTCGAATGCTCTTCTAGCTGTACTGTTTGTTCTGGCCATTATAAAGCAATGTGCTGATTGGATGAGAAATAGCCCATAATAACATTTGTTCCTATTTTTGTTTTTTGTTTTTTAAATTCTCATTACCAGAAGCATTTTTCTAAGTGATCACCATTACAGAAACTCCTCACTCACTGTGAACATGTGCCGCTTGTTTGTTGGCTTGCAGCAGAAAACTTTTAAGAAGCACAAAAATCCAGAGGGAAATCAGAGTATTGGTTCAGCGACGCTTTGAGAAAACCATAAGTAATGAACTGGTATTATCTAATACTGTTGTATGAGTGGAGGGATAGTTCATATGCAGCGCGTATGAACTCTCCTGCAGCTTATGAGCGCGTACATAAATAGACTCACACTGAGACAAAGACATCACGCATGCAAATTAAACTCCTGCAAAGCGCGCATCCCGTGCAGTTCCATTAAGACGGTTAGAGGCCGCCTGAAGCAAACTCGGTGCAGAAAAGCGAAAGGGGAAAAAAAAAAAAAAGAATATTCCGCAAACATTCACAGGGGGACTCTCTCGCCCCTCCAGTAGGATTCATCATTTAAAATAACCTGAAGAGAACGAAGGCAGAAAGAAATTTGATGTGTCTACAGTCGGCGCTCTGATCACCACCGCCGCCTCTGGAACGTGTTCCCAACTCATCTGGGAAATAACGGCTACACTCCGCTCAGCCGCCTTATTAAGAACGACACAAACGGCGCATAAATGCCTGCGTAAATGCCAGCTCGAAAGCTTCGTCTGCCCCCACAAGCATGTTAAAACACCTTCCGCACGGTCGCAACTCAACTTCATTATGTTTAAGTGAACCGAGCAGCAGGGCGGAGGACACTGGAAGACGTCTTCTAGTTTTATGGACGGCGAAAGACCTCTCTGTGACTTTGGTTCTCAGCTTTTTATTTGAACCCGATTGAGCTTCTTGGACGTTTTTTAGTCCATAATACAGCTTGAAAACTCACATATTTAAAGTTATTCACAAGCAGTTTGATTTCGGCGTGGGGATTTTTGCCGGACTAAATATTTGAGACGTGATGTAACTAAGTGCAAAATACTTTGGGCAGAGTGACTGATTGCGAGCTTTGTCGCTCATGTGTGTTGTTTTTCCCCTTCGAGTAAGAGAAAGAAGTGTTGGGGCTGCTGTTGACACAATATTGTGCCTTCCCCACTGGCGTCGGAGATGGAAAACTAACTGGATGTAGTTGAGGGATGGTGGAAGAAGAAGGAGCATCAGGTGTTTCTCAGTTCCTTTTCGTGCCGACTGCCTAATCTGTCATTTTGCTGCTGGCAAAAAAGCTCAGGTGCTTCACTGTCATCAGAGCCATTTTGTGCTCAGATGGCTGTTTGCTTGCCAGGACCTCAGATTTGTCGAGGAGCAAGCCCACGCTCACCTGGGTATTTTTGGTCGGGCGTGTCGATTGCACTGACAGGGGTCACTCATCCAGGTCCTGCCGAGGAGGGAGGGCGAGGCGTCACTTTTACATGCGCTCAAAGTGCTATCTGGGGGTTTTAAATGAAATAACAGAGCTGAATAGAAGACGCCAATGCCCCCGGTGCAGCAGTAAAATACGACTGTCTACTTACACAAGGCCTTTTTGTGTGTGTGAGTTGTGCAGAGTAATGGGAGCTTGACGAACACATTTCTAATGAATACAGACACTTATCCTCTATAGATATGAACAGAGACACTGTGGGACCTTTTTTCTTTATTCTTTTTTTACACAGTCATCTTCAAGATGTTCTTATTCAATCGCTCTAAGCCACACTGAGCCGGTGGTGCTGTGCTATCAGTTAGCAGGTGCTTTCCTCCCACTTTCCAGTAGAGTAGCTTCGTCATTCAGCGTAGAACTGAGAGATCTTTGATTTATAAAATGCATAAGTATACCTAAAAGCATACCATTGATATTGTGTAGGTTCCCCTTCGTGCCACCAGAACAGGCATGGAGACAGAACCTATGGGGTTGTCCTGTGGTGTGGGACAATAGATCCTTCAGGATCCTGGGGGGGTTTCCTGGGTTTGAGCTTACGTGGATCAGGCTTGTTCCACACTTGTATGTATGCTTAGTCAGCTGGGATCATAGACTGTATGAAAGATGGACGTAGCAACTGGCCCTGAAAAATGAAGCCAACCCGGAAGTGTCAAAAACCTGCAGTATCACTACGTCCGCTAGCTGCTCGCTCCAAAAAGCCCTGGCTCCCATAGACTTGAATTGGAAAAGAAGTGATCACAGATCACCAAATACTGCATTCTCCAGCTCAGGATTGTTTTCTTATTGTTAATGGTCAAATCCAGAGATCAGGTGGCCAATCTGAAAATAAATCAATACAGAATTTTTAAAAAATCATCAACATTTTGCGGGGCAAGGGGCGTGGCTGGCTTGATTGACAGTCGGCAGCGACCATACAGACGAAGCGAGCAGAAGGCGGTAAATGTGGGTGGGGCAGAGAGGGCCCGCCTCTCGATCCGTCTGACCAATCACTGCTCCTATGGCTCCGCCCCCCTCCGACGATTTTTGCCTCCAAAAATCCAAGATGTCAACCAGGAAGTAGCAAAACCCTGGCTTCATTTTCTCAGTGCAGAAACCAACGGGTGACGTCACGGTAGCTACGTCCATCTTTTATATAGTCTGGTTGGGATCTGGGGAGTTTGGAGGCTGGCTCAACATTCAGGCTCTTGCTCTTGGTCTTCGAGCCATTTCTGGGTGCATTGTCCTGTTGGAGGGGGGTGCAAGTTTCTGTAGGTTTTCTTGGTCTGGAGCCATGTTTAGGTTTCTGCTGCATGTCAAAGTAACATCCACATGATTTCCAGGACACCAGCAGGACATTAGATGATAACTAGATGATCAGTGTTACACATTTAACCCATAATGTTGTAGGTGATTTAACATGATGTGTCCTCCTCTCCTCCACCTATCCAACAGCCCCCATCAATACTGTTGTGTTCTAGTAATTATTAGTCCGATTTTATTTTCTACTCTCATTACCTGACCGCTTGTGTGAAGCCGATTTATCCCTCGTGGTCAGATAATGGAGAGTTGCAGGAAAAGAAAGAGAAAGTAGATAGTGGCGCTGATAAATAGAGTACAAGGGAGAGAGAGAGGAGAGCGTAAGATAAGACAAAAGAAAGAAACGTGGGATGGAGAGAGAGAGAAGGGGAGAGCGAGCGCCGGAGGAGGCGGCGGCGGCGTGTCGTCTTCGGCTGGACCGAGCTGTTTAATTAATGTTGCCATACACACCACGACCAAACCTCAAGAGCCATTTCTAGTTCTCTTGTTTATTTCTCTCCTCACAATCCCCCTTTCTCTATCTCTGTCTCCTTCTCCCTCAGTTGCAATGTTTATCTTTTAATTACAAATACCAGATTACAAAGGAAATCCTGCAGCGACCATGACATTGTTACAACAACACACATGGTTCAGTATCATGCAAACTGAATCAGTGCGTTTCTAAGAGGACCTTCAAAGTGCCACTCAGTCACCGTCTTCGCCGTGAGAGTTGCTCCTATAAAATTAGGTAGCGCTGCTCTTTCTTGGCTCCTCTTTTCTCTCCATTCTGCTCCTCTCGCTCCTCCACCCCACTAACACCTTCCTCCGCCCGTGGATCTCCTCCGTCCCCTCTCTGGGATGCAGGGTGTGAGAATGAGAGTCTGGCAGGAGGTTTTCCCAGCACGCCCGGGACATGTGGGTGAAATCACGCCGCTCGCCACACACGACATATTACTCCCTGGTTATAAAATTACTCGCCGGAATCCTGGTTGCTGAGAGAGAACAAGTGTAAGGAAAGATCTGCCATCAGATTGGGCTGAAAACCGATATATATGTTTTGCTCTTTTTGCTGTTTTTTGGAGCTTTAGGTGCCAATTTTTTCAAGCATTGTCTCTTGTTGCGTGATCACTTCAGTCACATATGAGTGACTGATATCAAGGGTAGAGGAGGATGTTTTTTTAGGGTCCAAAACCTCCATCCATGACTTGAATCACATTTCTTCCCACACATTCGGTTGAGTTTGTGTGATCCCATGAGTCGCTGTGCATATGGTTGCCTGGATGCTGACAGAAGTAGTGATTCACATCTCTGCCACCTTGATGCTACTTTCAGGATGTTGACTGTGTTCTGGTTGCACCTTCGAGATGCGTAATGCTTCCAATGTGTGTCACTTTGATTGCGTTACAGCCTGTCGTGTTGTTTTTTTGCTTAGTTCAATGTAGAAGGAAAACATGGACGTGACTGTTATTTATGTGTTTAATAAAGCGATCCGTACCGTTCCTCTGACAAGCGGATCATGTGTCAAATTAAGATTGTTAAAAATATAACACTGGGAGATCGTCATCCTGTGGCCTGAAATAGTGAACATTTAGCCGAGAAAAACTCTGAGTAAATATATGCAATGTTGTGCAGCATATTTTCTTCATGGGCTACAAGGTGGAGCGGTGGCTAGCACCGTCGCCTCGGAGCAAGAAGGTTGCCAGTTCGCGTCCCGATGGGGGCACCCGGGATCTTTCTGCGTGGAGTTTGCATGTTCTCCCCGTGCAGCGTGGGTTCTCTCCGGTTTCTCAAGCTTCCTCCCACAGTCCTAAAACATGTTGAGGTTAATTGGTGAATTGGTGATAGACTGGTGACCTGTCCACTATGTCCCCTGCCTTTACCCTAAGTCAGCTGGGATAGACTCCAACCCCTCACGACCCTAGTGAGGATTAAGCGATGGATGGATGGATGGATGGATGGATGGATGGATGGATGGATGGATGGATGGATGGATGGATGGATATTTTCTTCGTCTTTATCTGAGTAAACATCTTGGAACCTCTTTGGTCTATCGTGCAACCTCTTGGTGGTGTCCCATCTCTTGATTAAGGACCAAAGAACCGCTGGACTCAAGGATGCATGTTATTTTTACATTGTCGTCATTGTTGCATACTGTAGATGGCTGCACCATGAATTTAAATATGTTAGAATTGTTTAATTATTCTTATAACCCTTCAAATGCAAACACAGTTTTTCTCTGTATACATACATCATCATTCTACTCCATACATACATCAGGTGGAATAACAAACTGCCGCCGCTAGTCTTTATAACGTCTTAATTAAAATTCTACACCCCATATGTGTTCTATGTGTTCTGCCTTATCTGTGCATGTTAAAGGTCTACATCTTTTCTTAGTGTGCTTCGTTTGCATCTAACTGCTGTAACTTTTCCCCGGTTAAGGAGTCAGTGAACACTATCTTATCTTATCTCAAGCAAACTAATCGAGAGCAGGAACGGTTTCGGTTGAAACAAAACTGAGCTGAAACTGTGGAGACGCCATTTACTTCTAAGTCTCCGGAGTGGAAAAAGTGAGACTTAAATAAGGCTACAGAGAGAACAGAGGCAGAAGAGAGCAAGAGAAAGAGACATGAGCTGAATTCCCCATTTAAAGAGCAGCGTTTGAAACCTGCGTGTATAAATAAGAAGAAGGAGAAGCATCTACACAGGACTGGGTATCAGTTTAGTCACAGCTTTTTTAATTCTCCAAACTTCCTTTAGCAGTCAGCGCTTTCATTCTTTTCAGATACCATTTATAACAAAAAAAGATATCTACTCCCTGAAATTGTAGCCTTTTCTGTCAAATGAAATTCTTTCACTCAACCCTTTGTGTGTGCCTTATTAATCTCTCTGCTGGCTTTTATGCAGGCAAAACATTTAAGCTTTACATCTTTTCACGCTCGCTTTCCTCCGTGTGTTTAGGTTTCTTTTGAGCGTGTGTGTGTGTGTGACGTTGGAAGGTTGGCAGTGATTAATTGCACGGTTGGGATCAAACAAGCATTGTTTAATTAAATCCTCTGATAATGTCAAAGTTTATGTTTCCTGGGAGACAAGAGGTTGTGCCTTCTGTATCCCCCTCAGTTATTACTCACTATTAATCACAGCAGCGGGGCTTTTGTTGTGTGCAAGTATGTGTGCGCGCTTTGCAGATGCGATTCTTTTTACGGCTCCTCGGGGTAAATAAGAATCAAAGGGCAATTCTACCGTAATGGACGTTTCTTTAGAAAATGTGTTTTTTAAAAAGTGTAAACATGTCACATTAGCTGATAGCGTGCATAGCGGTTTTTCATTCTGGCACCCAGAGCGGTTTTGTAACCCCGGTCCATTTCAGTGCCGCCCGCTTGATAGAATAAGCTTTTAAGGTGAGCAGTGCTTTTAGAGACGAGGTGCTGGGGGGGAAAAAAAAAAGCGCACCACCGCCAGCTTTCTGCCAGCAAATTTGTCTCCGGCTGAGTTTCTGGACTTGAGCCATCGCAGAACTAGTTGTTCTTTCTTTTTGTGAACTAATATTCTTTACATTGACCCTCTGAATCTGCAGTACGAAACCATACCCAAGTTTGGAAATGTAAAAATAACAGATATGTACAATCTCCACATTGCATGAATAACAAACTGAATGCTCAATTCTGATTTTTTTGCGAAATCAGATTTTTTGCGAGTTCGTTCACATTTCCAGTTAAATACGACTTGTATGTGATCTGCTGTGTGAACTTCATACGACCCAAAAGTGTCCCACATGCACAGAAGAGGACACAACGACGTCACACGCAGTGAGCGTGCTCAGTGTTTACAGAAGTAAACATGGATGGTAACAGAACTGGGACCACTATCCTAAACTAGCATCATGCGTTCCGACTACTTCCGCCCCATCAGAGCGCTCCCCTGGGGTGGAAGTGTCCCCCTGACCACTCAGAATATTCGGATATTCATCATTAATTGGGCCTGAATATCCAAAGACCAGAAAGTGCTATTGGGACCAACCCTACTAGTTATTATAACAACTATGAACAATTATTAACAACAAATGAGCCTTCAAGCATCAAGCCCTCCTTGTATCTCGACCTCCGTCTTGACAATCCGACAGCCTTGCTATCCGACATAAAAGAAGGTTTTACTTCTAGTGTCGGATTATCAAGTCACAGCTGTAGTTTTCTTTTTGATAACTAATACTCTTTACCTTTTAATCCTCCCTCTAAATCTGCAATACAAACCGTATCCAGTTTCCAAGCATCTCACTTCCTTGATCTAGTTCTCAGCTGAATTCATTAGTTTCATAAATGTAAGAATAGTTATTATATCTAATCTTTAGGTGCATTAAAGGAGCTTCATTTGTCTTATTATGTACATATTTGTGACTAACTTTCTTCTGAGTTCCCTCATTTTGGATTAAAAAATCAGATTTTGCAGGTGCTCGTGAAGGTTTTCATTCAACTCCATACAGTTTGTGCATCAGCCTGTATTAACAGCTCCTTCTGCTTCCTCTGCTCCTCTCAGGGTATCACCACAGCCTCCCCTCCTCTCCCTACACCTCCACGGCCGGACCCGACGGTCAGAGGTTACCTCCATCCGGCACCCTCTCCTCTGAATACCTGAACCAGGGCAGCAACGCCAAGGTCCTCCTCCTCATGTGCAACACGGCAGGATCTGGCCAGCAAGCTGTCAGGTGGAGGCTGATGTATTTCAATGAAGCTCTCGATCGCTGTTGATTCAGTTTTTTTGTTGATAGTTTACATCTCTTTGACTCGATGTTGTATATTCGGTTTATTCAACAGTGAATTGATTTTGTCGGGCACACAAGAGTGAGTTTAACTTCTTTTATGAGATTGCTTTTGAAGATGTGTCTTTTCATATTGGTGTGGCTGTGTGTTAGAGCTTGTTCAAGTACTGGAGCAAACACATTTTCCTCTCGCTCTGCTGTGTCTGCAGTCTTAAATCAAACACATCGTTTATTCTTCTTCCTTTTCATCATCGGCTGCCGTCTCAACGTCAGCTTCGAACTTCTGTTTGACTTTGACCTGCATATTTTTATCTGTATATCTTTGGCACAAATTCCCTCGACTGGGCTGGTTTCATTCAGCTTTAAGCTCACAGTGTAGAAACCCGAGACCGAGTCGCTCTTATCCTGTAACAATTAGGTTTTATTGGTCGCCATATGTTACTCTAACAAGGGTAGGCAGCATCGTTACGTTGCTTTGCATCTTGATGTACGGCGGAGGGAGCTGGGTGGAAGCTGTTTATTTGCCGCTCGCAGGTAAACTGTGTTGCTGTGTTCGGGGGATAAACATCCCACAGGTGCTGAAGTGCATTACAAATCAGAGTTATGCTCTGATAACATCTCCCTCTTCAGTGACGGTTTTGTCACTGGAGGCAACGTCTCAAATATTGAAATGATCCAGACGCTTACAGTACTTAGTTATTTAGAGATGAGCAAGGATTTACTGGCTTACTAAGAATATTCTTGCAGCTACTTTTGAGATTATTCCACTTTGCTGCAAAGAGGGGCGGAAGAAAGTCCTGAAGAGATTCCACGATTTGCTTACAGGTGAAATGTAACGACTGAGGAAGGTGAAGCTGAGTCCATTTGAAAATCACGGAGAGAAACTTGTAGGCAGTTAGACGCTGAGCAGCTTAAATATGTTGACTGTGTGTTTCAATTCAATTCAAATAACTTTATTCATCCCCTCGGGGAAATTCGAAAGCTAACTGAGTATTGAATATGAAGATAACCAAAAAAACAAGCCAAAAACCCAATAAACCACATCATAAGTATCACATAATATTACATGGGACAACTTTTGGAGAGTCAGAGGACATGAATTTAAGTTTTTATTATTTATTTAATTATTTTGTTATCAGGTTTCAGGGGCTGCAAGGTGGTGCAGTGGTTAGCACTGTTGCCTCGCAGCTAGAAGGTTGCCGGTTCGCGTCCCAGAATCTTTCTGCGTGGAGTCTCCATGTTCCCCCCGTGCAGCGTGGGTTCTCTCCGGGTTCTCCGGCTTCCTCCCACACAGTCCAACAACATGCTGAGGTTAATTGGTGATTCTAAATTGTCCGTAGGTGTGAATGTGAGTGTGCTTGGTTGTCTGTCTCTAAGTGTAGCCCTGTGATAGACTGGTGACCTGTCCAGGCTGTCCCCTGCCTTCACTGGGACAGACTAAAGCCGCCCTAGTGAGGATTAAGCGGTGTATAGATAATGGATGGATGGATAGATCTGGTTTTGGTATTCAGTATTTCACACAGTCCCGGAAACACGTTAATCAATTCCTGCAGTTTTTCACGATGCAAACATAACCCTCCTCATGCCAGTAGTACCAAAGCAGGTTGTTAGTGTTCCAAAGGCTGCAGTCGGTTCCTGTAAACGTTCCTGAAGCCATTATGAGGCGATGTGAGGTTTGGTAACATCTCTCACAGAGTTATTAATGTGGCCAAAGGCAGGCTGTGTCCATCAGGGCACCTGGTTAGGATGGTATAGCAGCATTCACACAGTAATTGTTTGATACCAAGGGGCCGATTGTGAACGGAGGCATCACCATTATTAGTGTTCCTGATGTATAAGGATCTCTCTGCTGGGATCAATAAAGTCTAACCTATTACTGACACAAGGAAAGGCGCATTTGTTTTTCATCATGTTCCCTTCAGGACTTGATCTTGTAGCTCCTAAGTGCGCAGACATGAACACGGTGTTCATGCTTGCGTCACACAGATCCGTGTGTGGATGGCAGGTTGACAGGAACAGATAGCAGACGCTCCTAAAGGCTTGATAATGTCAGAGTCTGACATTTGAAGACTCATCTGTCCACATGCCACAAGGCTCGATTGCTCCACTGTTGTAAATATCCGAGTCTCTCTTGCTGTGTAGTCAGCTTCCCCCAAAATGATCCAGAGAAAGCAGCGCGGCTACTGTGGCAGTGTTTGATTCATTCCTAATTAAAATGGTGCTGCAGAATTTCCAACAAAACACAATTCTGTATCTGATTGCTGCACATTTAATTCCAAAACTGTGCTTAGATATACAGCTGCAACAGTTTTACTCCTCTGAGATGCTTTACACAAGAGACCTTCAGAGATTTACTCGAATCAAACCTCACAGCCTCCAAAGTAGAATTCAGTCAACACCCGTCTGAAGCATTAAATGAAACGAGGACTTGTTGCAGGAATGTTGCTGCAGATCTCATTGTGATTATTTAGATAAATGTCTCTCTCTGTATTACACCCTTTGTGAATAATACAAACCTTGGAGCTTTAATATTCAGCTATTTATGTCTGAATAATGTGTGAGAGATCTGAAAGACAACACAAGTGCCGAATTCATTAACCTCTCACAACAGTAATTCAAGGAGAGTAT
>NW_007577855.1:291894-311159 GCF_000690725.1 Stegastes partitus | reverse complement strand
AGACTCCAGCCTCCCCACTGAGGATAAAACGCTGTATAGATAACGGATGGATGGATGTCCGGTGCTGTGCAGTCAGGGGAAACATAATCCTTGCATTAACCTAGAGACAGTGAACCCATCATAATGCATGATTGCCTTATGGCACACGCGATAGTTTCTCAGCTTCATTTGTCTCTTGGCCACACATAATGTCTCCTCAGGATGTCGGTACAGGACACAAGGCACCGTCACTAACGTCTTAATGCACTCGACACTTGACATCCTGACAGATATGGTGATGACACAAAAAGTTGTAAGGACTTTTATCAGCATATTATGCCTTTCCTTTTTACCAAAAGGATGATGTGCCAACAGCTGGATTTACATAAATGATGTAATGCCTTAAAAATGCATGGGGATTTTTAAAAAATTAAAAAGTAATGTAAATGGTAATAAATAATAAGACATAAAGAACTTTTTTTTTTTCCTTTTCGTAACACTAAAACACTTTCCCGCCCTCCTCTCGTCCTGTCTCACAGGTTCGGGCCTCCATTTCTCATGCTGGAGGACAGGAGTATCTCCTGGGACCAGCTGCAACAGAGCATCCTCAGCAAGCTCTATTATCTGATGCTGAATGGATCTCAGGCTCAGGTAATGCCTGCACCCTCGCTAACCAATAACATGTCACCCACTCCTGCTCTGCGTCCTCGACCCTTCAGCTCAGAGGTTCCCGGACTCCGTGACCTCCAGCGGTCCGGTGGAATGGATTAAAATAGCAGCGCAAGAGTGGGTGGAAGTGATCTGTTTAGTTTTTATAACGTCTGAGTCACATTTGGAGCTGTTGTAAAAATAGACAAAGGTTACGCCGCACAGTGATGTAGTCCATTGCATGCTTGTTTTTTTCCATAATTCGAGGGATTAATTTTTACTCATTACTCTGCGGTGACTACAAAATTGATTTCCTTTTTAGCAGGCTGGCTGAGTAATTACTGTTGTTGAAGTTTGAGTGTTTGTAGGTGGGACTTTGCTCTGACAATTAAGTATCTTGTACTTGTTCCTCTTTAATTCATTGCAAACTAACCGCTCTCTCACTCCACTAATCACTTCCTCTTTTGTGTGTCGCGCACTAAAACCTCCAAAAGCCGTCAATCCTCACAAAGGGCACATTTCTGTACATGTGTGAAAGCACTAAAGGGTCGTCAGCGGTGAATAAAATCCGAGTCCTGTCGCTCTTTTTGTGGTTGCTTTGAGATCCCTGGTGTCTCACATAAAGTAGTGTTTAAATTAGAAACACTGTAAACTGCTTTTCATCACGTATTTAATTCAAATTAACGATACAGTAGCGGAGTGCAAACGAGGACATTATATTCACAAGGGCACACACACACACACCGGCAGCAGCAGCAGCAGCAGCCTTTTTGTGTGACAGTAATAATGGTTTTATGTGCTGAGCATAAATTCAATTATGTCGCCACCCACTCAAACCACAATAACACAAGTCTCCTGTTTTTTTTTTTTGGAAAAAGTCTATACTGTAAAATAAAGGGAGAAAATAAGCAGATTTTATTTCTATTCTATTAAGACATCACATCTCTGTGGACACGACATAACCTAAGTTAGTATCGACACAATCCATCCTCTAAATGTGAAGTGTTTGTTTTGCGGAGCGCCGGTCTTGCATGTTAAAACTCACCTCGACTTTCTCTTCCACTCAGCATGTGCCGCGAACTGTGGCAACGTTTTCCCCGACAAGCTCCACTTCAGCTTCATTTGTTTCTCCGCGCACAGTTCGAGTGATCTGTACATCATAAGCCCTAATCCACAGCTTGACACCCTTGAATAAACAGCCACATACGAGCGCCCATTCACGCACGCACGTCGTCCCCGCTGCCGGTCGTCGGGTTGCCACGGGCAACGGCATGGTGACGGGCAATATTTGAGGCGGCCTCATCCAGAGCGAGCAGCCTCTCTACTTTATAAGTGAAGGAGGAGAAAAAAATTTGCTCTTTGTTGTTTACTGATCGCTATCTCAGTTTCATAGTTAATTCCTCAAAACCTGTTTGGGCAGAAACAGAGCTGTTGAAGCCTCGTCTCCTGTTTCATCTCGATAAACACGATCACCAGGTAGTTTTGGTAGATTTGTGTGTATTTTAACCTGGAAAGGCCACCTGTATCCCAAAGGGGCATGGCTTGAATCTTTAATGATGGGGGAAAAAATATATATATGTGATCTCATCTAATGTAAAAACACAAGAGGATGTTATGTGAATTTCCTGTCATCTATGTGTCATATAGACGCCTGCAGTAAACAACACTCTTGTCTGATTACAAGTGTTTTTGGATGGGCATCATATGTGAGGGCTTCGGTTCATTCATTTAGTCCCTGAACTATCACTGCACAGTGTTTTGATGCCACCCAGTGGATTGTGCAGGAAGATACAACTCAGGGTAGGAGAAAAAAAAAAAAAAAAGATAATACATTCATGAATCCATCAATTCTATCACAGCCCTTATGTACTGTGCAAAGGGTTTTTTTTGTTATAAAATAGTTGAAAAAAGAATTGAGCTGGTGGGTGTTTTGTGAGCTAAAAGCCACATTTTCTAAATCTTAATTCATTTTCCTTTTATTCTTAACTTTGTAAAAACATTTCTGAGTTTTAGTTTAAAGGCTGATCAAGTTTGAAACATGACATTTACATATAAATGCACACTTTCTGACTTAAAGAGGGGTTCCTGGCTCGTGTCATCACTTTGAGTTGAACTTTTAAAGGTTTAAAAATCCCTTTTATTATTATTATTTTTTAATAGAATTAGAATTAGAATTAGAATAAAACTTCATTAGAATAAAACTTTATTAGAAATTGGTAATTTCTACACCAAAAAACAACTCAACACCAACATAAAATCAGCAACATAACAACAGCATTCAAAATTCAAATCAAATTAAATCAAATCCAAATCCAAATTCAAGTCAAATCAGCATTCAAATTCAAATTCAGTATACAATATGCAGATACATGTAACATGTTGCACAGTCTGGTGATAGAGCATGATGATCTATCTCACCCAGTGTCGTCACTCCTCAACCCTCGCCCTATATATAATATATCTGATTCCTGGAAGATGTTTGCTATCTGCTGAAAATTTGCCTAAAATTCTTTTCTCTTGAATTGGCATAGATCTTTGCAGCATTTTTAAACTTTTCATAGTTGCATTTTGGTTTCAGCACCATACTCTACAGTTCCATTAAATTAAAGGGGACGCCATATTAATTTATTTTATGCTCCCTGCCTTCCTTTATGATTGAAGATCTTTCCTATTTTCAACTGAACATGCGTTGTGCAGCTGATAGAAAGAGTGGAAGTCAATTATTAAGCTGCCTGTTAGCATTCCACTCATCCAAGGTTTTTTTTTTTTCGTTCCTTATCTTATGTGACTGCAGCGTGGCTTTTACATGATTTGATTCGTCTACCCAGAGGTTTGGGAAACGTTCCTACATCCAGCATCCTCACTGCTATCGACGACTCTCCATTAAGACAGATTACGGATGCTAAGTCCAATTAAATAAAACTGTGCCAAATTCTTGTGCGACACTCATTAGAGTGACGTCTCCTGTCTGCTCTCCCCCGTTAGAGTCCAACAGACAGATGAGGCCATCTGAATGCACGCTTGCTCAAGCCCCATAAAACCAAGAAGAGAGACTGCGCCTTTTTCATTTACCGCTTTAGTCTCCTATTAACCGACTAATTTACTTCTCTTTATGCTCGGCTGCAGCTCCCATTCTCCAACAGCAGCCTGCGCAGAATGAACACATTAGAAACCCGACGCTGCCCTCGATTCTCCCGTAACTCGGCCCTCACGTCCTTGCGGCAAAGAAGTTTTGATACGTCTGTAAATGCGTTTTCTCTATTCGCAGTGTGGAGGCGGCGAGGCTCGCTGTAGATGTGCTGTAGATCCAGTGGGATTCGGCCCCAACTCAAAGAACTGTTTAGGTTTTTGCAGCACTTGGTTTTTAAACTGTCCAAACACTCTGAAACGATAAATCACTTCTTCACATTCATGCTGTCTTTTCAGATGCATTACACCACCCACAGGCCGTGACTGTTTTATTTCTGTTTCTAGTGGCATATTTTGACATGTTTGTTTTCCGTACTGTCCTAAATTAGTTCTCATGGCTGCCGAGCCTTTATTAGATGACAAGCAACCACAGCGACGAAACTTAACTCATAAAACTTTTTACTACACAACACAGATGATATATATTTATAGATAAACTGTATGTAGCGGCAATTTACCTACAAAAATGCCACTCAAGGGATTTTGAAGACAACTCGTGGTGGTGCGTAAAAACACGATCCACTATGGATGTGTGTTTTAACACTTTATTTACTGTTTCTTGCAAATCTGAAAACACCTAGAAAAGGCTGGGTGACTTAAAATTGAGCTCGTATACAAAAAAACCCAACAATAATACTACAACACTCATTCAGACGGTCACACACACACAGGCACAGTTGAGAAACTGTGTGGCTTCCCCTGGCTCAAATCCCTGACACTGATCACCTGTGTCTCCCTTATCTACCTCTGCCTATGCCCACAGGTGTGCAGGTAACCCTAGCAACCAAGTGCTTCACCAAAGAGAGACACACACACACACACACACACACACACATACACACACATACACATATACAACATAGACACGCAGCATAAATCTAAATTGGCTACAACAGTGGTCCCCAACCACCAGGCCGTGGACCGGTACCGGGCTGTGGGTGCATTTGGTACCGGGCCGCACAGAAAGAAAAAAAACATTTTATTGCTTTATTTTTATTTCCAGCAGAGTCTGCATGGTGTTTTATTTTGGAAAAATGACCACCTCGTCTTCCCATCTGTGCTTGTTTCTCGCCCTTGACTCAGTCAGTTTTCATGCTCCGCAGTTAAGCAGAGCCGTCAGTCTAACCCAGGGGTGTCCAATCCTGGTCCTCGAGGGCCACAATCCTGCATGGTTTAGATGTTTCCCTCTGATTCAAATGATCAGGATCGTTATCAGGCTTCTGCAGAGCTTGATGAGGAGCTGATCATTTGAATCAGGTGTGTTGGAAGAAGGAAACATCTAAAACATGCAGGACTGTGGCCCTCGAGGACCAGGATTAGACACCCCTGGTCTAATCGCTGCTGAAATGAATAAAAAAAACAAACGTCTCAAGAAAGCTTCTTTGGAAAGTGGGAGAGATTAAGACAGAAGAAGAAGCAAATACATATTTATAATAATAATAATAATAATAATAATAATAATAATAATAATAATAATAAACTTTATTTATAGAGCACTTTTCAAAACAAATGTTACAAAGTGCCTTTCAGTAAAATAAATTAAAATTAGAATGTAATAAGCATACAGAACAATTGATAAAAGTAGAAAGGCACACACAAAGAGCAAGAAGCTAAAAAAACATAAAACTTAATAAAATCAGGAAAAGCTCTCCAATAAAAATATGTTTTAAGAACTGTCTCAAAAGAGAGCACAGACTTAGCCGACCTGATTTCCTTGGGCAGGTCATTCCAGAGCCTCGGCGCCCGGACTGAAAATGCTTTGTCCCCCTTTGTTTTCAGCCGGGTCTCTGGGACAGTTAAAAGACCTTTGCCCGAGGATCGTAGGGAGCAATAAAAAGCAATTTTATTTGTTTATGAAACTTTTTAATAGAAAAAAGCTATTATATTTTGTTACGTGTGCAATGACCGGTCCATAGAAAACTTTCTTGCTTAAAACTGGTCCGTGGTGCAAAGAAGGTTGGGGACCGCTGGGCTACAAGACTGTATACTTCATATATTTGCTATGTTAATGATAAAACTCACAAAAGAACTCGCAGATAATTTAACCAAGCGCCCTCCCTACCATATACCAACAAAAAGACTTTTGACGTCACCATTTCCAAACCTTTACACCTTTCTCTGGTAATGTTGTAAGGACTTGATGTAAAGAGCACAAAAATTGGGGAAGCACATGGTTCCACATCGTACTGTTTGTATGTATGAAGACCCCTCACAACACATTTTTACAAGCGTCGTCTTAATTCTCACATCACCATGTACCATGTCATACTGGATTCATCCTTCCAGCATCATCATGTTCTGACGTACTGAGACACCGGCTGTGTTTGTCAGTTTGTTATTACATCATTGCAGTGACATTTCTTGCACTGTTGTTGTCTGTAACCCTCACTCTCGAACACAAGGTGTCGCACTTCTGTGTCAGATGCAGAATGTGCGTCTCTGTCCTGAGTTAAACCTCTGACGTCTCTCTGTGTCCGGCCACACGGATGATGTTCCTGATTTGGAAACGCTGATCGATGATGCACTTTTTGGCTTTTCTCTTTTTAATGTTTTTAAACACTCAATATACAGTAAAATGTAAGTTTGCTGCTTAAAAATCAATGATTCAAACTGCAGCTAAACAAGTGTATGGATTTGTCTACTGTTTAGTTTTTGTTCTTGATTTTGAAACTTTGCAGGAGAGATGAGTTTTTTTATTGACCCCAGCATACATTTCCACCCCGGTGACCTTAGTGATGTTGCTTTTAGTCAGAGTCACAGCTGCATTAATGTGTGCGTCTCTCCTTGCAGAATGCTGGAGTGCTTTTTAAGATCAGAGTGGTTGGAGGATCTGCAGCCTACAGCTACCTGTCCCCACAGGACAGCAGGCCGCTGTACCACCCTGCAGTTGACAGGTAGGCCACACACTCACACTGTACATTGCATCCACGGGGATAAACACAAATACATAAGCAGCATGTTTATTACTGTCCACATACACACCGATCTGCAACTAAACCACCTACGGGTAAAGTCAATAATGTTGATTATCTCATTACAAAACCCTGTTCTGCTGGGAAACTGCACTTCCTGGCATGTGGATGATCTATTGACAGGCAGCTAAAACTTTACTCATGCAGGACAATGTGCAGTAACACAACAAAGAGCACGAGGTATGCACCAGAACAAGCCCAATCCGTAGAGTCCACAACACAATAGCAACCAAAACACCTGCCGCCAGACGTCGCACGATCCTCCCAAAAGTCCCGCCTCCGTGCCCCGATGTGTCAGAGCTGCTTTTAAATGTTGTGGCTGATCGGCGTATAAAAGTCCTTCACACATACTGGAACTTATTGTCAACACTCTTGGCACTGGAATGATAAACAAACGGACGCGTGCCATACGAATGACAGACTGCAGGTGAAAGCAGCATCGGAAAAATGGCAGGAAACCAATAAAGAGCCATATGAGCGAGTGGGATAAATGACTGCACAAACTGGTTTTCACAGGTGTTCGAGTGCATTCGACAAAAACGCTGCTATTCCCTTCAGGAAGCGGCGGATCTTAATAGGATTATCGGCAATAGGGTATAATGACGGTGTGAAGATAAGGGCTCCCACCCCCCCGTTGTGATTAAAAGGTTTCACCGTACAGCGGAGCAGCTTAGCATAAATCTCTGATGCTGTTGCGCTGAGCTGCACTGAAGGTCAGGCCTTCGACAAAGCAGCAAGGAAATGAGATCATCTTCCAGGTTTGAGGAGATACTCAGTAGGCAGCTGTGTGTGTGTGTGCGTATCTAATCAAGCACGTTTGTCTGTTTCTGCACATGCTTTTGTGTGGGCTCGTATTGCTGCATGCCCTCACTGAGTCTGGGGGAGCTCGTTCCTTGTGTCACAGTCAAAATGCAAATGGGATTTTGCTGACTTTGTGCACACGGGTGTTCCTTCCGAATACATGAAGCACAATGTGAAAGTACAGACAGAACAGTAGGCAATATGGCATGACAAATCTCTTTATTTGTTTCAGCTTGACTTTAAAATGCTCCGGCGCCGCTGTAGCTCACCTGGTTGAGCTGGCGTCCCATGTGCAGGGCTACAGTCCCCATGTGGAGGTCATGGGTTCGAATCCCGCTCATGAACCTTCCCCACACGTCCTCCCCCCATTCCTCTCCCCTACTTTCCTGTCTCTCTCTCACTGACACTATCCAATAAAGGCACAAAGGCCAAAAAAAATAACTTCAAAATGCTCCCAGTGGGGGGTGCCGCTATAGCTCACCTGGTTGAGCTGGCGTCCCATGTGTAGGGCTACAGTCCCCATATGGAGGTCATGAGTTCGAATCCCGCTCGTGACCCTTTCCCACATGTCATCTCCCCCACTTTCCTGTCTCTCTCTCACTGACACTATCCCACAAAGGCCAAAAAAAAAAACTTCAAAATGCTCCCAGTGGGGGCGCTGCTACAGCTCACCTGGTTGAGCTGGAGTCCCATGTGCAGGGCTACAGTCCCCATGTGGAGGTCATGAGTTCGAATCCCGCTCATGACCCTTTCCCACATGTCCTTCTCCCCCACTTTCCTGTCTCTCTCTCACTAACGCTATCCAACAAAGGCCAAAAAAATAACTTTAAAATGCTCCTAGTTATACACTTTCTTTGTTACTAAGTCAGAACCCGTAAGAGGGGCCACCGGGTCACTGAGCGCCACCAGAGCCTGGACGTGTCGACGTTTAGGAACGAGGTTATTAGTGTCAAATTTAAAGATATGCCTAAATCTAAATTATTCTTTCGGTTCTTTTCCTATCATTAATTAAACCCCCAGAAACTCATTACTGTCTATCAAAGTTATTTTCCTCCATTAGCATAATCCCTTTTCTGCCTTAAAATGGCTCGGATTCATGCATACTGTTGCTTTCTTTTGAAATGTGCAAATCTATGAAGCACCGACTCACCGACCACAGAGCACAATGACAACTTGTATTATTAGAGTAAACGGATAAAGACAGAGAAAAACCCCAAACTGCTAGTTGCAGAATCTGTTTTTTCTCTGCTGTTATCTATAAACGGCACTTTCAAGGTGTTCAGGCATTGACAGCTTGTGTCGCTCCATCTTCCACTATATAGAGAGATTCAACAGGTATAAAAGGAAGATTTTCATTGCAGGTAATCTTTACATTCTCGCCCACTGACTCGGTTCAAATGCAAAGATACTTCTCATTATGAATTCATGTGATCACTCTTGTCAAACTTTGTCAGCTCTATTAAAGTTTCCTCCTTCTCTGACATCCTCTCTGTGCTGCATTTCCCATTATGGATTTTACCGTACTTTATAAATATTTCCTTTTTTTAAATCCAAGGTAATCTCTGTTGTTGTCGAACAGCAATTTGTTCGGTAGTAAACACTGTCATCATCGGTAATGAGCACGCTAACAATTCACAGAGAGGAAAAATTCCATGAATATTTCTGAAATGCAGACGGCAGCGGGGGCCGACGTGTGCCTAAAGGAAACCTCGGCAGGTTGTGTTAAATTGAAGCAGCGTGAACTAAGAACTGAGGCGTCTTCAGACTTTGTACAATTTGGAGAGTTTGTTCAGATTCGTGCCGGCCGATTTGCTGCACATTCAGTTCCCTCCAGCTTGTTGTGAGTGAGTCACTTAAACCAGTATATTAACGGGTCGCTTCTCACAGATTACACACAAATAAATTGTCCCACATAGTTATTACTTACAGTGGTAGCTGTGATTTTATATGACACGGTTTTCCTAATACTCAGGACATGCATGCATGTTGGTATCAGCTGTGAGAAGTGAACATTTTTATTGAAGACTTAATGTCAAACAGTTTCGAAGACTTGGAGGAATTTTCCACCTTTAATACCAACAGTTAATCCCTCACCAATTCTAGTTGTATTTTATATTTTTGGATAGTTTTGGTTTATCTTGTTGTTAGTATAATAGAATTAACTTTCTCGATCTGCTGCCTTCTGCTGGTTATCCAACCACCTAATTACTAAATGCTTCGTATGCATGCTGTTATGGAGTTTGTTGTGTGCCACTCGAATAATTACAGACTTGTGCAGAATTTAATTGGCCACTTGTTCAGCTGCCACTGGGACTGAGTTTTTGTTCAGTTTTTAGGTGGCAAGGTTTTTACACAGCGGGCTGTGTTTCAACAAGAGACATTCTGAGACACATGAGTCAAAAATAAACAGAAAAAAGTGACAGTTTGGAGACAGAAAAGACCATTTTTAGATACAGTAGGTGGAAAATCCAATCAATGATATGTCAGATTTTCGTGTTTTCATAATCGTTGAGTTTAATTTGTGTTGGCATGTTGTGTAAGGTCGACATCTAGTGGCAAAGCTCAGTAGATACATGATCAAGCTTTAACTGTCTGAACCCTCTGAACCTTAAAACCCAATGGCTAGAATAAATAATACATGTTCACCAAAATGGCACCATTTTCAGAGCCAGAAACTGTAAAAACAGACATAACTACCATCAGATTTTTACACTTCTAATGATCCTTGAATGTGTCACGCGTAAAAGTGCTGCTCCTTTGGGGGAATTAACCAAGTTGAAGCCAAAAATCATAATATTTCATCTAAATCCTTTTATTCTAAATGTCCCGTTTAACTTTTTTTTTTGCAAAAAATTAAAAAATGAAACATAAGAATTTACGTGATTCTCATCCAAACTGGGAAACCATTTGTAAGAACTGTGACCAACAGTCATGTGACAAAAATTCAGTGATTTTCAGGTGAACTGCAGGCTCCTTTCCACAAAGGAGGCAAACATGGAAACAGGTTAAAAATGTAAATACAGTCATGACTCGATAATCCGACCCTTAACAATCCGAAAACCTTGCTGTCCAACAGGTTTTTAGTAAAAACGAACGTAACCTATGAAAAATATCCTTAACATAGCGACAGCCTTGGATTCCGACTCCGACGTGACATTTTATGTCACAAATGAGGATAACAGCGTATTATCTGACTGAACAATCCCACAGATTGGCTACGTTCACACTGCAGGACTTAATGCTCAATTCAGATTTTTTTGTGAAATCTGATTTTTTGTGAGTTCGTTCACATTTCCAATTAAATACGACTTGCATGTGATCTGCTGTGTGAAATTCATATGACGCTGAAGTGTCCTGCATGCACAGAAGAGGACACGACGACGTCACATGCAGCGAGCGTGCTCAGCCTTTGTGGAAATAAACATGGATGGTGGTGACGGCGATGGTGGAAACAGAACTGTGACCACTAAGTAAACTGGTATCAGCAGCCAAGTCCTGCCTGTGTGTTCCGCCCACTTCCACCCCACGGGATGGAAGCGTCCCCCGACCGCACCGAATATTCTGATATTCATCATTAATTGAGACCAGAACGTGCTATTGGGACCAGCCCTACTAGTTATTATAACAACTATGAACAATGAACATTAACAACAAATGAGCCTTCAAGCATCAAGCCCTCCTTGTATCTCGACCTCCGTCTTGACAATCCGACAGCCTTACTATCCGACATAAAAGAAGGTTTTACATTTAGTGCCGGATTATCGAGTCATGACTGTAGTTCGATTTACCTCATATGTAGTATTACTTTTTTCCGTCTAGGTAACACCTGTTGGAACTTGTGAAAATGTTGTACATGTTGATTTCAGGTTTTTATCCATTTTTGAAAAATAATTAATCAAGGAAATTCAAGTTTTGTTTTTTTCATTCTTTATGATTTATTGCATTGTAGCTGCATCTCACTGCACAGATCTTTGAGTTATTGCTGCTTCTCTACGTGGTTGTGCCGTCTCCATAGAGGTGCAGAACTACTTTGCATTACAGTGAAAAATGAGCCCACAGCAAGTAAAGATGTGACAGGAGCAAATAGCGCCCAGAAATTGCTTACAGTTCAGATGGTTAAACATGGTAAAAGGGAACAACAGTGGCACAACATGTTTGTACTTAAAAGACAGAATGAGTACAGGTGCTTCTCAGAATAAAACGAACATGGCTCCAAAAACATCTGGTCCAATGATTCATCATCATCCTGCCAGAACAACAACAAAAAAAAAACTCTCTCAGCCGCTAGCATTTACATTTAGAGTAATACATGCACTTGGCCCTCTGTCAGAGCTGTTTGGCTGTTAGATACTGTTTCATCTTTCCTCCTCAGATCAAAGTGTTGTAGCTAAGCTCTGAAATAAAGAATCTGTCGCCACATTATTAATCCACATCAGATGTGTGCATCCTAAAACGTGATGTGAGAGCAGGTCTCAGGTGTGCTTTGAGTGGCTTCGTGTAATCCTGCTGCCACCGTGTGCGTATGTGCTCGTCTCTATCAGTGTGAAAGAACGTTAAAACCAACAAGCACAAACATTCGTAGACCATTTATCGCCACCAGAGCAGCTCTATTCCATGACAGCAGCACAGACTTCAGCCTCGGTTGGTTTTTGTGTTTTTTAGGCTTTTGAAGATGATGCAACGCGATCACAGAATAAAGATCGTAAGACTTGGATGGTGATTTTACTGTTGTTTTTCTTGCAGAGCTCTGAAGTTCTGCGGCCCGGGGGGACCGCCTCATGTGAAACTTGTTATCGAGTGGGAGCACAGCTCTAAAGAATGGTAAGCATTGTGCTTGTACTGTCAGCAGAGTCGACGTAATGAAGCCTAAAAAAAAACATGGAGTCAAACACAGTTTATCTCCCGTGGTTTCATTTTTTTTTGCTCGGTTCCCAGAACACACACTGATTCGATCCGAGCCTGTCGAACGCGCTCCCATCGATTCAAAGAAATAACACCGCTGAATGGGAATAAGACATATATTGTGTGCTCCAGTCTGTTCGGCAGCATCCAGGAGGAGGTGGTGAAGGATGCGGAGAGCGTGAGGAACCAGCAGCAGCAGCATCTGCAGCAGCATAGCTGCACTTTGGACGAGTGCTTCCAGCTGTATACCAAAGAAGAACAGGTGAGACTGAACACGACTCAATTATCAAGTTGAAGAAGAAGTTGTCATCTGCTAAATGAAAAACGTGTCATCTGTACTGCAAGCGCAAATTTACGACTCGCTTCCTTCTAAATCACCAATCCTCATTTGATTGTCCTTTAACACTTTTATATTGTTTTCTTTATTGTTTTGTTTTTTCCCCTAAGTGTTCATAAACGAGCTTTTTTCCAAATGCAATTTAAGACAATAATCCTGAGACACGTTTTATTTTCTCATTGTAATATATAGTGGGATGAAGTGGCGGATTGAAAAGCAGCACAGAGTCAATGCAGATAAGAGGAAAGGCAATTTACTTTATCTAAAAGGCAAAAACTTTGGTTGTCAACATGCAGGCAGTAATCTGGGTAAACAAACTGAAAGGATCAAGCAGAGAAAGATGGTTGGAGGTGATGTAGACAGAAGGCGAAAGGTCCGGCGTAAGAGCTGAGGAGCGATGGAGGTAAATGGCAGCGCAGTGGAGATCAGGTGATGTGGACAAAATGGAAATGACACAGAGGCTTAATGTGTCCGGTAAGCAATAAGAGGAAATGGAGCGGGAGGAGAATTAGTGCTGATAACAGGAAAATGGAGCCAGACATGAGGTGACGAGCTTCCACACTACGTACAAAGAATGAGTCTTTTCAACTTGAGGGCAGAGCAAGTTGAGGCTTTGATGCTTTTTGCTGCGTACCATCCCTTCATTCACCCCTGCTCTCTGTCATTACCCGGTACAGGGAAGAAAAACATTATCTTAACAAAAAAAAAAGAGGAGCCAAGTGACAACCGAAGCTTGTGTAAACCAAAGAGACGTTGATGCAACAGCAAAACTTTAAATGAAAGCTTCAAGAGAAAATCCACTAAAGTTGTGTTTCAAAGCGGACTAGCGGTTCTCGGGGACATTAACGGCACAAGTAGAAGAAAAAAAAATGAAATGTGCCAAGATGTTTGCAGCTCCGGAGGGAAATGTGTGAAGCCTAATAAATCGCCTCTAATGAAGTCACTTGGGTCGCACTCATTTCGGACTACAATCTGCAAATGTGGAGTGACTCATTCCTCGTCTCCGCTTGACGCGAGCAGCTCGAGGCTTCATTAGCTGCCACGAGCAGAATGCGGTAGAATCTCTGACTGAACATTCGGACGGTGCAAGATTATATATGTGGGGTTCTGTAGGACTGGAGCCTATCCCAGCTGACTAAGGGTGAAGGCAACCAACCAAACACACTCACATTCACACCTACAGACAGTTTAGAATCACCAATTAACCTCAGCATTTCCTCGGACTTGTGGGAGGAAGCACCTGGTGAGAACCCACGCTGCACGGGGTGGACATGCAAACCAGACAAAGAAAGACCCCAGACCAAGATTCGGAAGCTGTGAGGCGACGGCGCTAACTACCACATGCAGCGAGCCACCCAGCGAGATATATACAGACGTCCTCAAATGTATTCATACCCTCCCATTAAAGAAGGGGGAAAAAAAGCTGTCACTGAAATAAGCTGAAAGTGACAAAAGTAATAATGAATAAAAGTTTAATGAAAATCATGACGTTGCTTTTGAATTGTGGTTCAACAGGAATATTATTTTTAAAATACAGCAACACAACAAACAAGCACGATGGGACCCGTAAACTAATATTTTGTTCAACAATCCTTTGAGCCAATCACTGCAATCAAGTGTTTTCTGTAACGCTCAGTCAGACTTCTGCACCTGTTGACAGTTTTTTTAAATTAGGGGCAAGTAGGTGGGCAAAGAGCGACACATTAAAGAGAAACACACAAAAAGGTGGGAAGCAGCAGATCATGTGCAGCGGCAGGCCTGCTACCGATAACAGAATGAGTGTTGCTGAGGAGGTGATATCAGGCAGAAACTGAATCAAGTGCCCAACACATGTAGCTTAGGGACCTGGACATGTCAGTAAAATGTCTAAACGTGCTGATTTTGTAAATATTTGTTCGTCAATTTCTGTTTTATATAGGAGGTGTGTCAGAACATTTACAGGACTGGTGTCACAAAAGAGTTTTCCCCCTGAAGTCTAACACACTGTCCAGGCTTTTTGCTCTTGTTTTTATTGTACCTATTATTTATTAGACTTTTTCTTAAAAACAACGGGACCTGAGTACTAATTTCGCACCACAAACATGTGAATGTGAGCTGGCAGGAAAAATAAAGTTCCTTGAATCATTCTCTGCTACGCCGCCATGCACTCCTGGAAGGATTCTTCCGGGATCCTCCGTCATCACAGCCGTCTTGATGTCGTCCACGTCTTCAAAACAGGTCCCCTTGATGACCCCCTTGAGCTTTGGGAAGAAGAAACAATCACACAGAGCCAGGTGGGGTGAGTAGGGAGGTTGCTCCAGCACGGTGATGTTCTTCTCAGCCAGGACCTGTCGGATGCTCAGGGCATCGTGAGCAGGTTGTCATGGTGAAGCAGCCACGACTTGTCCTGCCACAACTCTCGCCTCTTCTGAACGAAGCAATCGCCGCAGGATCTCTGTGTAGACGTGCTGGCGATTACTTTGGGTTTGAAATATATCCTTTGTGACACCAGTCCTGGAACTTTTGGTGAAGCAGCCACCACTTGTCCTGCCACAACTCTCGCCTCTTCTGAGCAAAGCAAAAGAATCTCTTTTTAGACATGCTGGTTGATCGTCTAAAGGGGAAAACTGGTAGTTTGGGTATAAAATACATGTCTTGTGACACCAATCCTGGAACTCTTCTGACACTCCTCATATGCTTCTTCAAGAATTTCACTCAAGATTCATCTAGGGATCTGTGTTTCTATGACTTTTGTTATGAGCATTTAGGATAATTTAGCCATTGGAGAAAGTTTAAGGTTTGTTTTTGTCCTTTATTAGAGTTTGTGGACATTTATTAGCAGCAGCAGCACCACACTGTGTAATTACAGTGAGCATTCATGCATGAATAATACAAAAAAAGGCAAATTTTCGGCCGAGCGAGGGAAAGTGCAACTTCACTCTATGTATAGGAGGAGAAACACAATTTACAAAGACAATGACCACGAGCAGGAAATGGCAGCAAAGATTAATTTCTAGAAGCCAATAATCTTATCAGCAGTGGCATTAACGGGCTGCCAGTCAGTTCTGCCAAACAGCTGCTCGTCGCTCGGCGTGTTTTCCGCCCTCCTAAGACTGTGGCTGCCATTCACTTCATGAATGGTGAAAATGCGTTTTTTAATGACCTGCTGCGGATTTATTCCGTTTCTCTGAAGTTTTTCTGCCGCCTGCAATCTGCGTTTAATGTGAAAGTAATGAAATGTTGATCCTAATTATGTGAATTTATTCAAGTGTTGCACTTGACGGGTTGCTTTAGCGTCGTTTCTAGATGCTTGCCAAACGGGGAACGCTGCAGTTTTCACTCCACCACGTTTACCGACATCTTCGCGTGCTGTTTTGATAAAACGTCAGACTATAGATTCAGATTCAGATTTGTTTATTGTCATTGTAACAAGTACAACGAAATGAAGGTGTAGTCCTTTCAGTGCAAAAATATAAGAACTTGGAACAATAAAAACTTTGTAAAAAACTTTGTAAACACTATATACAATAAACAAGCAAAAAGAAATGAACTCTATATACAGGATGAAATTAAATTAAATCATGAGCACAATGTATTATTGCACAGAGTGGATGTTGGGCAGAGGTAGTGGAGTTGTATATTGCACATTATTTTGACTGGGAGGCATTTATTGTTCTAACAGCCGTAGGAAAAAAGCTGTTTTTCAGTCTAGAGGACGATTTAGCCGCTCCTGTTTGTTCACAAGGCCTAGAATACTCTAAGCTGCCTCCTAAATACTACACTTTTGTCAATGTGGCCCACATGTAGAGAAAACTGCTCACTCTTTGTTAGAATGGCAAATGTCAGCTTTACTTTTTGCCAGCTGACAGAAGAAATCATCTGAGTATCCACATGTTGATATGAGGAAGTTCTTAGAACATCCACTAGCATATGTCATGTTTTTTTTACCTGTTTTTTTTAATATTCCCTATACTTACACCTCAGATCTCCCATGCAAGCCTGTGGTGTAGCCCAGAGGCCTTCATTATGCACCCATGAGCATCATGTTGTTATAGACTTGAAAGCTCAGACCCCCAATTTGTTAGACTGGTTTCTATAAATTCTAATCACAAACTTATCAATTATTACCTTTTCAATTATATACACAGACTCCACCTCGCTTCTAGAAAAACTTCATCTCATGAAACTCATCACTTTTCCAATCTGTCAGTTATGTGCTCTTGGCCTTGTCGGCTTTTTTTTTTCGAATGAGTGTCCCGGTGTGGCCTCATTTTAGAAAGTATCTAGCCGCCATCTTATCGGATTTACTGGGTGTGTATAAACCCTGTCGTCTCAAGACATCGATTTTAAAAGATGCTTCTTCACCGTCAGCCTCCGAATATTATGATTTATTTGCAGACAAAGTGTTGATGCTCTCCGTTTGGCTGCGGTATTTTCTGAGCATGCCGCACATGGAGTCAATCTGCGGCTCAATTACGTGGAGCTAGAAACGGCGGCCGGCTTGAATCCATACACACCGAAGTGCATTCAGCTGTATTATTGTTACTCCATATGTAATAGAGAGCTATCGTCAGATGGCAGCGATGAGTTCGGGCGCCGCGTGGATCGATTCATTCTGTTGGTCTTGATGCACTTTGATCGTCTGATGCTGTGATGATTGTTGCTTCTTTGTCATATAAATTGGATTTATGAAAATCAAGGTCAAACTTAATAGCCCTGCAATATATTTGAAGTGTCTTTTGCTGACATTTTCGAACCAAACTTTTACTTGTAATAGAGTTTCTTTTTTAGATTGCAGTCTTTGTATTGTGTGCCGTTCTTTCTTTAGATTTGCCTCCTTCTAGCTCAGATAAATCATCAGTTTTGGCAATCAGCGTTCGTTCTTTGACTCTTTCACTGTGCAAAATGTGAGCAGAAGATGTGCTTTTCTCCCAATTAATCTCTTTATGTGAGATTTTTTTTTTTTAAAAAGGCTTTTAAAGTGTGACTGATTGCCAAGGTGCTGGTTCAGAATGAGCTACATGTAAGAGTTAAAATAGCAGGAGAGGAGCATGAGTGGAAAACTTTTTTTTTTTTCTTTTGGAGTGAAAAGAAACCAGTGAGAAGTAGCAGATGACACACAGCTGCATGCAGAAGATGTTTGCACCCTGCAGGCAATTTTGCAGATTTTTGAAGTGAAGATTCAACCTGTGCAGCAGATACCCATTAAATGAATCCTCTTCAAATGTTAATACTGTTTTTTTTATTTTTTATTTCATGAAAAATTTACAAAATCAAACATTCATGGTTGGATGTGGAAAAAATCTCGCAAATGCTTTTTGAAGCCAGCAAAGAGTCTTTTCGATTCTTAATTTAGAAACTTACTTTCAGATCATTTCGAGTTCTGAGGTCTTCTTATTCTGTCTTGCATACACGTCACAGTTGAGATCCTCCCACAGGTTCTGGGGAAAGTTGGGTCAGCGGGCTGGGCGGCCATGTGGGAGGCACTTAAAAAACTTTAGCTTGTGTTCTTTGAAGTAATTCACAGCAGTTGTTGTGTTTTTTTTGTCTCTTTTCAGTTTCACTTTCTTAACTGACTGTAACTTAAAAGCAGAATATTTCCAACCTAATGCATAACAGGCGGCGAGCTTTTCTCCTCTTTAAATATTGTTCCTTTTTCTCCAGAAAGAGCCGATTGTAGCCAGAGCTCAATTTTAACTTTATATGTTCAGAGACTTCGAACTAAGCCTAAACGATAACGATATGCAGTGATGATGGAGACGTAATCAATAAATTGTCTAATAGAATGTTTGACATTTTCACTTAAATGTATTAAATGCGGGCTGCAAGGTGGTTAGCACCGTTGCCTCGCAGCAAGAAGATCGCCAGTTTGCGTCCCGGTGAGGACACCCGGGATCTTTCTGCGTGGAGTTTGCATGTTCTCCCCGTGCAGCGTGGGTTCTTCTCCAGCTTCCTCCCACACAGTCCAAAAACATGTTGAGGTTAATTGGTGATTCTAAATTGTCCGTAGGTGTGAATGTGGATTAGAAATTCTGCTTCACTAGCTGCCAAGTCCTCTGCTTCAAATTGTTCTTTGTAAATTAGACTAAAATACAATACAGCTTTGATAATCCCCATGTGGGGGTTATCTTTTGCATTGAACCCTTTCAGACTCCCCATACTCAAACACAAAGGCATAAGCTGGAGAGTGCTCAGTGACAGGAGATCCCATCTGATTTTTGCACTTTGGTTGTTGTGCCATCTGACCAGGGATTCAAAACATTAGGGATCAGGATACTAGCCCGAGGGCTGCACAGTGGTTAGCACCGTTGCCTTGCAGCAAGAAGGTCGCCGGTTCACTGGTGGGGAAACCCGGGATCTTTCTGCGTGGAGTTTGCATGTTCTTCCTGTGCAGCGTGGGTTCTCTTCGGGTTCTCCAGCTTCCTCCCACAAGGTCCAGAAACATGTTGAGGTTAATT
>NW_007577855.1:275503-291729 GCF_000690725.1 Stegastes partitus | reverse complement strand
CATCTTGTCATATCCACTAACAATGGTGCCCTCTCGCCCTGTGTTGCTCTCCCATGGCTGCTGTGCAGGTCACCTGAGGTGGGCTAGTCTGCTTGAGCCCAGTAGTGGCGTAGACCAGTGATTGCCTTTGAGAAATGGTCTAAAAACAACTTTGACCCAGTGTCCATCACCACCTCCATCTAAGTAAAGTACTCCTGGGGGGTGATGAGCAGCCCTTGATGTCCATGCAGGGTGTCTGTATTGTAGTACTCTGTCTCGTCCAGCCACTTGGGACCTTAACCTCCCAGCGGTGCAGCGGCTTTGCCCTGGTCACCCTCTGGGTATCTTTATTAACTATGTCCAAACCATCCTGCACCTCCTTTGCGGTCTTATGTGGTTTTGCCAACGTGCAGCTTCACCTGAAGGTTTTCTTGTACTTCAACATCTTGTCAGGACTTCCACTCTTCTCATTAAGTTATAATTTGATGACATTTCAGATGGTGGAAATTGGTCGGATGCACTTTTTGCTTTGATAAAGTTTGTTGAGAGTTACTGCAGGAACAAAAGAGAATTTGTCAAAGTCTGGAAATGTTGTTAGCTGACAACTTTTACCGATTTTTCAACGCCCCATAAAAGCCCTAATGGCAGACGCCACAATTACAGTTATCTAAATGCCATGTACCTTGAAAAACTGTCTCAGAGTGTACCTGGCAGAATTGGTGCTGATTAAATGGCAGACATATTTCACACTTAATGCTGGTTTGATTGTTTTGTTGTGAATTTACAGCAATTTGGATAAAGTTTAATGATAAATTCAAGCTTTTTTTCATAATTACATTTGAAAGCACACATCCTTTTACTTTTAGTGCCTGAAACTTGGAGCATCGTCCAGCAAACAGTGATTTAAGTTTGTAAAAAATATATGTTTGAGTCGTATTAGTTGGACAAAACACAATTATTTAACTTGTGTTGGGTGAATAGAGATCTGGAGTTGCCTCTTGTCTTGGCAAGAGCTTCTTTGTTCCACTTTTTTAAAACCAGAAAGGAAGATAAGTGAGGACTGTTGTCAAAAAAATCTGCATCTGTGTGTTTAGAAAGAGGCGGCTGTTCTATAAATTACAGACTTTTGATGGTACTTATTGCGAGCCAAAGTGCGGACAATCCACCCACTGAGGCCGTTCCCGACACAGTAGATGTCTCCAGAACCTCACATTGGAACACCCACACACATACAGACAAATTGACAAGGTTAAAACAATACAAGCCACGCTGTATGGGTAAAAACCCACTCACCAGCTCAAGGGTGCGTTTTTTATATTGTCATTATTACTGAGCAGCACTTCAATGTGCCTCAAGCATCTATGAATCTGTTTAAGTAATGTGATTTATATCAATACTGCTGAAAGTTTAAATGTGCATGCTGGGGTCCTCAAATACAGTATAGCCTACCATAGACTGTATAAAAGATGGACGGAGCAACCGGCCCCAAAAAATGAAGCCAAAACCTGCAATATCACTACGTCCACTAGCTGCTAGCTCCAAAAAGCCCTGGCTCCCATAGACTGGAATTGGAAAAGAAGTGATCGCAGATCACGAAATACCGCATTCCTCCAGCTCAGGATTTTTTTTAAATTAGTTTTCATGGTCAAATCCAGAGATCAGGTGGTCAATCTGAAAATAAATCAATACTAAATTTTTTAAAAATCATCAACATTTTGCGGGGCAAGGGGCGTGGCTGGCTTGATTGACAGTCGGCAGCGAAGCGAGCAGAAGGCGGTAAATGTGGGCGGGCAGAGAGGGCCCGCCTCTCAATCCGACTGACCAATCACTGCTCCTATGGCTCTGCCCCCCTCCAACGATTTTTTGCGTCACTGGACCCAAAAATCTAAGATGTCAACCAGGAAGTAGCAAAACACGGCAGCTACGTCCATCTTTTATACAGTCTATGCAGCCTACTGGCTCACACTTAAAGCTTTCATCTAAAGCAGAAAGAGGCAGAAGATAGTATTTGCAGGAAAAAAATGTGACACAAAAACTCAGTACAAAAGCTAAAGTTGGAATGGTCGGGCTCTGGTTAGTTTTGGTAATCCATGCTTGTTGTGTGTGTCAGCATTTTACAGTTCGTTAGGACTAGTTTCTGTGTATTCGTCGTGGTTGGCACAAGGAGGAGTTGTTGTGTTTTTCCTCTGTAACACTATAAAGGCTTCACTTTATATGTAGAGAAGCTTGGTGTGACATGTTACGATCTGGCTCTACGTAAATAAAACTGACAACACCAACAGCAAGCCGCTGGTAACACAGTGCTGATGCTGTTATATTACAACATACAGTTGTAAAGCAGTATCCAGTGTACAGGGCAGATATTAAGTCACCATTTAGATAACTACAGTTTCTATCAGTGGTCCTTTTCTTTTCTTCTTCTGCTTCATGGCCTTTTGTCTCCCCACCCGTTGCCCTGTTGTCGTGTTCATCAAGGACAAAACGTATCAGCCTTTATGACGTCTGGTCTATTCTGTTATTGCCAATATTCTCCTAATTATCACACACACTTAAGCTTTCTCTCCTCTGCACTTCTTTCTCCATTGATAAGCCAACTAGGTCTCCTTTCAATGTGTTATTAGGAATCGAGGATGAAAAGCACTGAGCTCCAGTGTTTGCTTATGAAATACTTTTTCACATTTTGTAGTCTGGTTAAAAAAAATAAAAAATTAAAAAGTTTAACCTTTTTCAGTTTCTATTAACAGCGACTGTGCAGAAGGTTTCTGTGAAAGAACATTTGACCAGAACTGACAACAATGGTGAAAAATGAATATCAGATTTTGTTTTGATTTCATAACATCAAGCTACAAGTTTATTTCTGAGGCTACTAGTTAGAAATAAAAGATAAATTGAAGCTGTAAGCAGCGACGGGTCCTCAATGGCAGGAACCTGCTCTGGCCAGGACTCTGATTAAACGTTTAAAGTTTCAGGCAGACGGGAGCACACACAGGCCAATTAGACAGCACTTCCACCGTTTCCATGCCCTTGATAATTATGATAATTTTCAATCACCAAGCCCTTTTGTACGCCCTGGCAAATTTTGAGGTCTGTGGCAATTTCGCTGAAGGAGGAAAGGGATGTTTAAAAATGGCCGTAAATGAGCAAAAATCGCCAAAAATCTCACCATTTGTTCAAAATGGCAGACTTCCAGTTGGGTTCAGGGTCTGGGCTGCTAGACTTTATTGTGCATCCTAACATGATACGTGTAAGTTTCGTAGATCTAGGTGAAACATACTTCCGGCGGTACTGCGTTGATGTTTTCTAGGGGGCGCTATGGAGCCATTTCACCTCTCACATGCCCAAGTCCCCTAAAATAGGACATTTTTCGCCAGTTCAGATCCATCCATCATCTATACACCGCTCAATCCTCACTAGGGTCATGGGGGGCTGGAGTCTATCCCAGCTGACTCAGGGTGAAGGCAGGAGACACCCTGGACAGGTCACCAGTCTATCACAGGGCTACACTTAGAGACAGACAACCAAGCACACTCACATTCACACCTACAGACAATTTAGAATCACCAATTAACCTCAACATGTTTTTGGACTGTGTGGGAGGAAGCTGGAGAACCCGGAGAGAACCCACGCTGCATGGGGAGAACATGCAAACTCCACACAGAAAGATCCCGGGTGTCCTCACCGGGACGAGAACCGGCAACCTTCTTGCTGCGAGGCAACAGTGCTACCAACTGCGCCACCCTGCAGCCCACCAGTTCAGATGTAAATTGCAATGCGATTTTGAGCATGTTTAGGCTTCTGAAATGCGTTAATAATATATTTATATATATATATTAATAATAATGCCTTAATAATTTTAAGAATCAGAAGGTGTCCAATCCTTACACTCTCAGTACTCAGACCCCAATTAAATGCACATTCAGATGCTTAGCAAATGCATTTTGTTGCTATAAAAGACTTACAGGAAATCTCTTTTCAGGTTTTTCTTTTTACTGTATGTTGCGATCCTGTATTCACACACTGCAGCCTGTAGTATTGAGCTCCACACAAAAGCATTCACACCTTTTTCTGTCCTTGGTTTACGATGAAACAACAACACGTTATCTACTGCTTGGCAGCTGATTAAAAACATCCAACCTTTGCTTAGCTGCCGTGTAGAAACTATTTTAAATTCGATTTGATGGATCTTTAATATATGTTGAATGCTTGTCATTGTCTGCTTTGTTTGAGAGGAACGTGCGGTGTTGTTGTGGGACGTTTTCAACTCATAGTAATAATAATAATAACCGTTTTTGTGTTATTTTAATGAATCCCTAACAACACGAACTCCAGCAACGCTTTGTCTCTTCAGATGACATTTAATTGCAAACGTTGTCTTCTCACAAAAAGCATTTCCACTTCCTCTGATTTCTTCCCTGCGTTTCTCCTTTAAACAGTAAAAGAAAAGGAAAGAAAGACTCCAGGCCCGTAAATCAACAGTTATTCGATTGCTGGAATCACCATGATTGTTCCTAATTACTTCACTGGAGAAACTGTGAGTCTGTGTGCAGAAGCTCAGCTGTGAAGAAAAGCCTTTAGGTTGGCGACGATCACGACGACACACAGGAAGATTCAGGAATCGACGAAACCACCTGCGTCAAACGGCCTTTCTAGAAGTTTAGAGACAGTATGGATGGTGTTGGTGATACTGTAGCTTTTAACAAAGTCAAAGAGAAGAAAGTGGATTTTTAAAAGTTGTGGGCGAGCCGACGGACACATTTCAACCCCATTCAATATCATCCCACACCTCAGATTTGTTGACTGCTTCGTAAACTTCTCCACAGACTTTGTTCTCTCTTGAAGGATTTGCTGCGACTGCTTGGACGGCCGTTCAATCAGCCACCTTCTCCAGAGTCGTTTTTTTTTGGACGCCCACGTCCCCCCGCGGTTGTGAAGTCCGTGTGTCAAAGAGTGAGGGAAAATGTCCTCAAGCATGTTCTCATAAAAGATAGCCTCACCAATGTGCCCACATTCACGGCACACTGCTCAGATCACAGCTGGCGTCTGTATTCAACCATCGCTTCTCTCCCGGGTGAACATAACACAGCCGGTACCAATTTCCGTTATTAGTGCAGAAGAGGAGCAGGAAGCGGCGCCGATGCTCGCCAAAAGTGTCACTTTGGTTCTCAAAAACAGGACGTATTTTAAGTAACATATTTTATTTCTCCTGCCTAATTGCGTTTTATGTCACGACGGAGTGAAAGCAGGCAAATTCATTTCCTGAGCGCCGTGTGGTCCGCTTCAGTGAAAGAGGCCTGGTGTTCTGAAAAGGGGGCAGTGGTTTAAAAAAAGAAATGTTTGTAACCGTATCAACAATGAACGATTAATTTTGCCATGATTAGCTGTGAGACCGGTGTAGTTTAATGGACAACTAATAACAGCAGGGTTTTGTTTTAACAGAGCTGCTACTGGCATTAATATTAGAAGATTCATTTTTAAGCTCCTCACTGCTCCTCCATGCAGCTCAAAACCCAAACTAAAGGCATTTTTCTTGTGTCGGAATAATAGCTACCACTGACACTTTCACTCCTATCCTCACGTTGCCTCGGTCTGCAGCGTGGGTCTTCAAAACTGGCATTTCACTTTGCTTTTGATGCATTCTCTCCTGCCGAAGTATTGAAGAATTATATCTCGTACAAGAATATTTCTTCTCGACTTAAGGTGCTTTTATGAAGATGAAAAAAGCAGAAGAGAAAAAAGAGGAAAAGAATTTTCGGCGACTAATAAGCAGAAAAAAGGGCAGGAGATATATTGAAAAGCTTTCATTTAATCAGGTAGTTTTTTTTTTTATGCTAAAGAAAAAGACGTGTTTCGACCTTCAACAGCGTTTTGATTGGCACAGAGCTAATGTGAAACAGATTATCACCACCTTCTATGGTATTAAGAGTCGCGCTGAATGATGTGTTTAAACAAATTAAATGCTATTTGCGTAACCGTGTCGTTGTTTGACTCCCCTCAGCTCGCCCCAGACGACGCCTGGAAGTGTCCCCACTGTAAGCAGCTCCAGCAGGGGATGGTGAAGATGAGCCTGTGGACGCTGCCCGACATATTGATCCTCCATCTCAAGCGCTTCCGACAGGTAGGCGGCCTTCTGTCCTAATCAGTTTTTTTTCTATTAACAGTTGATCAAATACTATATGTAACAAAAGCACATCACCTGATTCTGTTCACACACAACAAAACTAATTGGTACATGATTCAAAGGTGCACCATCTTGCAATAATAATGTTATTTTCAGTGTGAGAGGTTGGGTTGTTCGGATATTACCCAATTTTGTACTAATTCAAAGCAGCTTTTGAGGTCGTTAACAATGTTCAATGTTTGAGTGAGCTTCCACTCTTTTCACGCAGCATGAAAGAGTTTTTAGAGTGATTCATAGGAGTTTTATTAAACTGCAAATTGGTGCTGAGACAGCTTCAGAAAGATCTTGTTGGATGTTCGGAAAAACGCTTAATTGACGGCGGCGATGAAGGTTGGGATTTCAAAGACGTCTGTTCGTGCACATTTGTGAGACTGCAAATATTTTTAACCGTCTAGCCATGAGTTCGTTCAGTTCAGTTTTATTTATACGGCGCCAATTCACAACATAGGAGGAGTCTCAGAAAAGTTCCAGGACTGGTGTCACAAAGGATATATTTCAAACCCAAAGTAATCGCCAGCACGTCTACAAAGAGATCCTGTGGCGTTTGCTTCGTTCAGAAGAGGCGAGAGTTGTGGCAGGACAAGTCGTGGCTGCTTCACCATGACAACGCGTCTACTCACGATACCCACAGTTCCTGGCTGAGAAGAACATCTCCGTGCTGGAGCAACCTCCCTACTCACCCCACCTGGCTCTGTGGGATTGTTTCCTCTTCCCTAGGCTCAAGGGGGTCGTCAAGGGGACCCGTTTTGAAGACGTGGACGACATCAAGATGGCTGTGACGATGGAGGATCTTGGAATAATCCTTCCAGGAGGATTACTTCGAAAGGGAAAGCTTGTAGTTTGGATTTGAAATATATCTTTTGTGCTACCAGTCCTGGAACTTTTCTGACACACCTCGTATGTCATCTCACAGCACTTCACATGGTTAAGCGAAGACCTTACAAATTTCCAACAGAGAAAACAAACAAATCCAAAATTTTCTTCGGATTGCTGTTAAGCAAAACCTTGAATACAGTGGGAAGGAACAAAAAAAACCTTCTCTTTACCAGGACGGACCAAAAAAAAGAAAAGCCTCAGACAGAACCAGGCTCATGGAGGGTGGCCACCTGCCTCATCTGGTTGGGATGAGTTCGGTGCTTTAGCTCTGAAGTGTCTAATTGAAGTATCACAGTAAATGTTGGACAGAGTTCAATGAAATGTTGTTCGTGATAGGACTGGGTGAGATGACTGGAACAACTTATCCCGATAAAACGTTTTATTATAGCAGACACTGAACATTATTGATCATTAAAACATGGTAAACGTTGAAAGAATAAGGCTAAAGGAATGATCTCAAGTGCGCTGATGCCAACTATAAGATGCCAGAAGTTCAGCGTTTGGATGGTAGCAGTGGAGACACACGAGTCCTGCAGTCAAGAGCGAGGCCCAGAAAAGATTTTTTTATTTATTTTTCTTTTGACCGCAAAGTTCATCTCATCTCACAAGAGCACCCAATTACCCACCAACGCATCAGCATCGTCTTTCACAGCTGGAGACGCACAGACGCCACGGGGTGAGCAGTGGAGAGCACCACGCTCTATTATCGAGGAATACAATGGGCTGTCTGTGAGCCAGGAAAGGAACACCATGCAGCATTTTTATGTGCTTTAACAGCTGGCGTCAAACTGTCCAACATTCGATTTGATGAGGCGTTTATTGCTGAGACATCGTGTTTTATCAGCCAGGTCAACTCTATTTGACTTTTCCTACAGTGCCACCAACTTTAAAAACAACTTCCTGTGAAATATCTCAACTTACTGTTGGTGGAGTTTTGCACAAGCCGCCGCGGTTCCCAGAGGGCGAGGACGGCAGATGGAAATGAGCTTTTAGATTTTTCTCCTTCAGTAAATATATGCTGTGTGAAGTAAACAACAATATATAAATAAATTACCTGCGGATATAGGGGCCAACCGTCTCACTCTGTGGCACAAACTTTCATGAGTATCTCTTCGTATGCCTGTCACGGTCAAACGTCCACACCGCTGCCCGCTGTGTCCTTTTGCAACACAATGGAAACAACTTGTGAGCTACGTTGGTACTTCAACATTTCTGCTATATTCCCATAAACTCTGACAGGATTAATTCTGACTGAATTTAATGAAGCTCTACAGCATGTTGACAAGACAGGGGGCAAATAATAATAATAATAAAAATGAAGAAGAAGAATTTCATTTGAATGTCAATAGGAGCACAAAACACAAACAAAGTAATGAATCGTTATGAAATTTATTCTTTTATTTAATGTTTATTTAATCAAGCCGAGTCTCTGAACTCTGCAACCTCTTTTTTTTAACAAGAACTTATGATGTGAAGTCTCTGCACAACCTCAGCTAAATAAAACAAAGCAGAAAACACAATTCTGGAAGAGGCTGATGTCGGATGAGGAACACCAGAGACTCAGATGACTGAGGTTGAAATAAGGTTTACTGATATATCAGGAGAAGTGACACTAACAGTAGATCAAGCCTGCAAAGCCAGCATCAGATCCCTCTCACACCTTTAGTCTTGTATCCTCCTTCAGTGGGAGCCACATCCAGATTTATGGGTGAAAGGAAAACAAACATAAGTCGGCACCTGGGTATAATCTGGCTTTGAGAGGTGCTGGCAGAGCCTGTCTGAGGTCACAAATGTGAGCTCACACCTGCTACAAGCACTAACTTCACCTAAGGAGGTCGATCAGGGTTCAGTGTCTTCTCTAAAGGATGAACTCCAAGCCAGGAAAGTAATTTTTTCCTTCACAAAGGTCAAAGAATTTGCAAAACAACTATGAAAATTAGGAAATAGTAAAACAATAGTCTTTAATCCAATCAAGGACACTCAGTTCTCCTACAACTTCTTGGCTGGGAGCAGAAGTAAAATGAACATTTAATTCCTTTTCTCTGTCTGTGCGCTTGAAACAAAATGTCCTTGAAAAATGTCGGGTGATTAACAATCGCAGTTCTTGCTGCTTAATTGCTCCACACATTCTGCTGAAGGTCACCCATAATTCACCGCAGGTTTCACTCGTAAAGTTCAGCGTACTTGTTACGCAGAGTACTTGTCAGTCTGCGAAAAGAGTTTTATTTCATTTTTAGTGCTCACAACAAGACTTTCTAAAGACAAAAACAAACCCAAAAAATCCCTGACAACTGGAGGTTTGAGCTTCCTTTCACAGAACGTCTCCTTCTTTAAAATGAAGGTTTGTTTTTAATCGTACAGAATTCGCTTTTGTCCTACTTTGTTTTCAGTTCTTTCAAGTCAACATTAACTGCGTTTTACATCTTTGTCTCAAACGTCCACACGAAACACGAAAATCTTTTTGCTGCTGCCTAAAAACAACAACAAAAAACAGTACTAATATCATTCAAAATTAATATATTCAAGATTTATCACAGCCAAAAACATGTTGCTCAGTCATAAACATGATGCACTCAAACGTAAACACTCTATAACACTTTATAATAAGATCACATATCATCTTTCTGCTTTTGACGTTAGAGTACTTGCTCAAAATGATTGACAGAATGCCCCGTCCCCATCAATAATGAGTGATGCTCTGAATTAGGACCCATGGCAAACTTAATAAATAGTTCCATCTGTTGAAACTGCACAGTCCAAATTGGGTGCTTTTGAACGGGGTCCACCAGTCACATGATCTGAAGTCATTTGGGAAGAAATTGATTGACAGATTCATGGATAACTGGAATGTTAGAGTAAAGCACCTATGAGATACAAAACTGTACCTCCTGGATCTGGGGGCACCGTAGTCTGTAGGATGACTGTTAAAGAAGCCTATTTGTGGGCTGTTGTTTGAGTTGCTGATCATTTAATCATTTGCCCCTGTCTAAGGACACAGCTCACCTTGGCCAAGTCCAGAGTGTATTTCTCAGCTGTCGGCTTTATCTGGCTGACTCCAGCACTCCCACTGGTGCACAGTGACCGTAGACTGTATAAAAGATGGATGTAGCAATTGGCCCCGAAAAATGAAGCCAACCCGGAAGTGTCAAAAACCTGCTATATCACTACATCCCCTAGCTGCTGGCTCCAAAAAGTCCTGGCTCCCATAGACTTGACTTGGAAAAGAAGTGATCACAGATCATGAAATACTGCATTCCTCCAGCTCAGGATATTTTTTAAAATTAGTTTCCATGGTCAAGTCCAGAGATCAGGTGGTCAATCTGAAAATAAATCAATACTGAATTTTAAAAAAATCGTCAACATTTTGCGGGGCAAGGGGCGTGGCTGGTTTGATTGACAGTCGGCAGCGATGATGAAGCGAGCAGAAGGCGGTAAATGTGGGCGGGCAGAGAGGACCCGCCTCTCAATCCGTCTGACCAATCGCTGCTCCTATGGCTCCGCCCCCCTCCGACGATTTTGCGTCACTGGCTCCAAAAATCCAAGATGTCAACCAGGAAGTAGCAAAACCCTGGCTTCATTTTCTCAGTGCAGAAACCAACGGGTGACGTCACGGTAGCTACGTCCATCTTTTATACAGTCTATGACAGCGACTGGCTTCTTTAAACGACACTACACGTACCAAAAACCATTTCTTGCAGCAAGGTTTGAGTCCAGCTAAGCTGCTGTGATTATCTACTGATTAACTGGCACTTTTCTGCCCCTCACTGATGAAGGTCTCACAAGCAGGTGGCATCATGTAGAGTCCTTGGCTCACAGAGGCCCCAGGAGTTAAACCCCAGCCATCACCTCATCACATCTGACACCTTCCTGCAAACTCCTGTTTCAAGCCGTGGCTTCTCCCCTCTCCCCAATGTCGCTTTTCTCAATCTCTGCATTAGAATTCAGGCGGTGACTCTGGTGAAGTCTATGCCAAGGATCAGTTTTGCATAAGAGACCAAAGCCAGTGATGTGCACAAAAACAATTTCTAATGTCAGGGGGGGCCAGCTTGAAAATCCACAAGTCTCAGAATAGCAGAAGAAGCACCGGGTCTTCAATTGTGAAAAATCATTTGAATTTAAAAGTCCGTACTGAATCACATTCTGCAAAAACAATTAAATTAAATGAAAAGAAATACTGCTGGATGTCTCATGGTAGCTTAAAACTTTGTTAGAAGTAATCAGATGTCGTCACACCCAGGAGAGCATCTCGAGTCAAAGGCTGATGCTTGTTTAATCTTTTTGTGATGCATTTAAAAGCTGAAATCTTGCTGCAACATCAACAAGATTGAACCTGAAAATGAATGAAAGTTTCATCTTGTTTTCTACCTTGTCTGATTAGTCTTCATTTACCGATGTATTTCCAGCTATTATTGATCATTAACTTGATGGCTGTTTAATCAGCTCAGTGTTAAACCCTTTCTCCAGTGAGATCTGCTCCTTTTGGATTTACAAATAAGTGTTTTTTTTGTCGGGGGTTTTGCCTGCACATCCTGTAAAATCTTTTCAGAAACACACCTTTCATTTTTCCACGCAGTATAGTGTGCAAAAAGTAAAAGAAACTAAATTCAGTCATCTGGGCCTCACTGGGCTTTGACCGGGCCATTTAAGGCCAGCCGGTTCCTGAGGCCATGTTGTATGTCTTTCACTGTCCTGCTGAAAGGTGAATCAGCATTCCAGTCGAAGCTCAGCGCACTCTGGAGGTTTTCTTGAGTTTGACTGAAACTTTTCTCGACCTGCCTCCCATGATGCTGCCGCCACTGTGCTTTCTTATAGGGAGGTTATAAGCAGATGAGTGGTGTCTGGTGTTCTTCAGATAAGGTGCCTGGAGTCATGGCAAAGGGCAAACACAATGACTTGTCATCCCCGAGTCCTGAGTCGTCATGCATCCCAGTGTCCTTTTATTTTGATTTGACAGCTTCAAGTGTGCTGTATTGTACTGCTTTACTCTTGTGGCAACCTTTTAGTCGCTCTACCATAAAGGCCCGACTCTGTTCTGTTGTTCCATCTCTGCAGAGGATTTCTTAAGCTCTTATTAGAGTGGCCGATGTTTTCACTCTCCTCCTGGGAACACTCAGACATTTAGAAGAAAACTTTATACTCTGTGTCTTGCTGCAATTTTATTGTGAAGGTCCGCAGCGAGTTCCTTTGACTTCACGGCTTGATTTTTGTCCTGACCTGCAGTATGAAATGTAGGACCTCATACACAATTATGTCAAGGTTTTTAAAAGCAAACAGGATGGAAACGTTTGTTGTACCACAGCCGGTTCAATTCAATTCAATTTAATTTGTATAGCACCTTATAAATTTGAGCAGAGAACCCAACAATCCAAAGCTGAGGTGCCTGAATACTTTTGTAAATGACTGAGAACTGAGATTTCAGTGATTGATTTTTATGACATCTGCAAAAACATGTTTCCACTGTGATGTTAGGGTTTGTTAAGTGTAGATTTGTGGGCAAGAATTTTTTCCATTTAAAAATCAACTCAATATATAAATTCACTGTAAAGTGTGCAAAAGTGAAAACTTAAGCAACACTGTGTGGACTGTATATATGAATAAAAAAAAATGTTGCAACAGGTGGGAGAGAGACGGAACAAGCTGTCAACCCTGGTGCGTTTCCCCCTGACTGGTCTGGACATGGCTCCCCACGTCGTGAAGAGAAGTCAGAGTATGAGGAACGTGAACATGGGGCCGTCCCAGCCCTCCTGGAAGCAGCCCTCAGGCCAACACCACCAATCTGCTGACATGATCCTGCCCCACGACTACCTGTACGACCTCTACGCTGTGTGCAACCACCACGGAGGAATGCACGGAGGACATTATACTGGTACGGAGCGGGGTGATGTGATACATTATCATATGAGCTGAATGAACTAACGTGTTGAATTCATCCATACATGATGAGCATGTGTTTACTCTTTTTTTTCATTTCATACCACCTAATGCAGGGGTGTCAAACTCTGGCCCGCGGGCCAAATTTGGCCCGATTAGTAATTATATTTGGCCCGCGAGACAATACCAAATGACTACTAGAGCTGCCCCCGGTATTATACTGTACGGCGCATTCACCGCTAATACTACAAATCCCATAATGCCCTGTTGTTGTTTTGGCACGTCAATCAGGTCAGGAGCCCTCTCCTCTGTGACAGTAGGCATAGCGACTTCACACTGTCACTGTGCCATTGATATGTTTTTTTATTTATAATTTGATTTTGCATGCCTCCACTATTAAGTTATATATAATGTATGGTAATAAGCGTTGCTTGTTGCATGTTCAATGTTAAAGCAAAATTTGTTTCAGTCCATATTAAAAGGTTCATTTGTTGAATGTTGGCCCGCGACTTTGTTCAGGTTTTAAATTTTGGCCCACTGTGTTTTTGAGATTGACACCCCTGATCTAATGTATCTTTACTATTTTTTACCAGGGACTGTGTCCGTTCATCAGGCCATTATTTTTAACATGTGTAGGATTTAGCAAATTCTTTTAGCATGACTGAAGCAAGGGCTGCAAAATAATCAGAATTACAGTTTTGTAAAATCCCTCATTTTCATTTCCTCAGAATGGGCCTCCCATGGTGCATTGCTATGCTTCTATTGTATCCCAAATTGCACTAATCAAACACTGGCTTTAGGTGGTTTCTTTTTTCTTTTTCTTTCCTTTTTTTTTGCCATTAATGATGTGCCGCTCATCATTGCTCTGATGCACTATAGAGCAGACAGCGGTCGGATTTCGGGCTTAACATTATTTATACATGTATGAGCTTTTGTGAACAGCATCTTAATGCAGAGGACAGTACATAACATCAGATGTATCTGGCATAATCCACACATTTTCAAAAAAACAGTCACTACTCAGTCCTATCCCTGATTGATCTTCATATAATGTCAGCTTAGAAGTCAGACAACATTTAGCTTCTATTGGGAATTAACAAGTTTTGGATGAGCCATGGTCACATGTCACACTAATTTTTCTCTTACTGGTGTTTTGACATCATTATTGTTATTTTTAGAAGTGATGTTTCCTCCCACCATCTCACATTCTCTCTTGAGTAAACTGCCCAATAAATATAAACCACATTTCACCCAAACGGTTATGATTAAGACATTCCTTTAGCTTTTGGGGGACATCACCGAGCATATAGATGATAACTTCAGATAAGTGCAGGATGGGGAAACTCACAGGCAAAGTGAAGCCATGTCTGTAGCTGCAGGGGATAGTTGGAGAAGAAACAGCACTGAGGCCAACACGTATCAAAAACCAGAGACGGCAGGGGATGAGGAGGAAGCAGCAGCCGTCACCATGACAGCTTCTTTGCTCAGCTGCATCCTGTCTGCGGGTCTTTTATGATGTGGAGGAGGTGAAAGTGGGAGCCTCGTGCACTATAGCTTGGGAGCAGGAGTGCAATGAACAGACGCCATTGTACAAACTCTAGAGCAGGGATGAAAACAACATCCGCTATGAGTAGATTTGACAATCCACTGCTTTTTTTGTTGTTGCTTATTCTGTCATGTTGCAGAGCTTTGAAGATAAGGAGTCGTAGCTGGCATGAGGACTCGCGGCGGCATTATTTATCCATGGAGAAGCCCTCCATGTTTCAGGGAGTTGGCTATAGTGGGGCTTTGCTGCTTTATTAAGTTGAGAAAAATAAACTTTGTTCGGTGCGCTTGTTGCAGTAAAAGAAAATGCAACCTGGGTTCAAATGTGTGGCTGTTTTGTATCGTATTTGTTTGATTGTGTTCATGCAATATGCTGATAATGATAAAAACCTTGTTATTTAGCTTGTTGCCATCACACAAGTCCCACCTTTTGAGGCGTCTCCTGCTTATATGCTTTCCTCCAGCTTACTGCAGGAACTCCGTGGACGGCCAGTGGTACAGCTACGATGACAGCAGCGTGGACCTGGTGCCAGACGAGGAAGTGTGCACCAGAGGGGCTTACATCCTTTTCTACCAGCGACGCAACACCATTCCTCCGTGGTCAGCCAGTAGCTCCATCAGAGGTATGCTACCAGATGGCGAGTCAACTAGACAGCATGTGATAGATAAAAGGGCTTGTGCTTTTACCCAACGGACTGCAAACTTACGCCCCATCTGGTGCAGTTTGCTCTGTCAGCAACGAGCCCACAGCGCCGACATGTTCTCTGCAGGTCTGACGGTTATTTTAAATATGCACCATTTTTATTACATGTAATCAGTGGACATTATCATACAAACTTATTCATTGTCTTCTTGCGGAACCGTTTCCATCATGAAAAATGCATTGTGTTATATCAGTGCAAACTATATGCACAATGAATGTACATTTATATTTATGTGTACAAGCGGGAGAATCCATTAGACACAGGAACATACGTCCTGCTGTACGAATAATTTAGATAAACAATGATTTCTCTGTGCAGCTGGCCAATGAATAACTCATGGAAAAGCAGGTAATTTGATAGAAACAAAGATCAGTGCACCGTGTTTTCCGTAGCTCCGGGTTTGTATTCATTTTCTTTGATGTAAATATGAAATGTATCCACATCTAACAGAAAGTCTTTTTGAAATATGACAAAATATGTAAGTACGGCAAGTGTATGGAAGCCTTTGTTTAAACCTGTAAGTAGCCCAGAGGTTAGATAAGTGCAGTAATCCAATGGGACTTCTATTTAGCCAACTTCTAACAGCCAGTATCTACAAAACTAGACGATCAGCTTATCCTAACTTAGATTCACAAAGAGATCAACCAAATCCATCAATCATGCCTGAACTCAGTTCCCAAACAACCTCACATTATGGTCAGTGTTTTCGAAAAGTCCAAGATCGTCTTATCCAAGCTCAAACTGAAAAGTGACAAAGAAATCCTCTATATTTCTAATCATCAAACTTCAATCTAGCTATACTTTATATCCAGTGGTGTTAAAAGAAAATGTAATTGATTGACATTGTGATTGAATGTTACATTACGGATTAGCATCACAATTAGAAACATGAATAAAAGACATCTAATTGTGCCGTACTGGAGGCAGTAAAGGCAAAAAGAGGACCATAATACAACAACACATCTATCCATCTTTATCCTTTTTACTTTGGCAAAAAATCCATACGTGTCAAATGTTACAGCTCGGCTCAAAAACTGTGACAAAAACCGGGAGAAAACAACTATGTGGTGGCT
>NW_007577855.1:256639-274222 GCF_000690725.1 Stegastes partitus | reverse complement strand
TGTTGAGCAGGAATCTAGCGGGGTGACGGTGGGATCATCAGAATCTGTATGACACACAGTTACTTAGTTTTATTATGTTTTTGAAAATTGCCTTTGTGTCTGTGGCAACTGTTGGATAAAATCAGTCACAAGAGAAAAGACATGACGGCTACAGTCAGATATTCAACAGCGACAAGCAATAACCGAGAGCAGCAAGCTCATATCGCGGAGCTTTACCAGAAGATCTGAAGGATTAGTGGGCATGGGAGGTCTGCTCGGGCGATGACCTGAACTTATATCCACCATAGCGCGGTGTAATGCATCACTGAGGATTCTTTCTCCTCATCAAGCATTGTCGTTGTTGACTCACAATCTCTCTGGACAGTTTCAATTTTCCTCTTATTTACTGCAGATTGTGCTAAAATCAGAACATTAGATCACTCTCTCCAAGTGGAGCACATGTCCTCTTTTTGTCATCAATTACTCTCCCTGGAGATTTATATTTAGCTACAGCAACACTGCAATCTCTGTTAAGTAGGTGTACAGCAGTTTCACCAAGGTCTTTCTTTTCTATGGAGAAAGCTTTCTTCAGCACTCTTCTCTGCAGATGTGTTTTAAGGACCCATTCAACCACAACTTCAAAAGCTCGTATCCACACACTGAGACTTGCAGTTTCAAGACACAAATGAACCACAATGGAAACGATGCCTCAATGTGCTAATTCTCTTGTTTTGTCTCGACGGTTTGTTTTAGTTCAAACAAGGCCAAGTGTCAAATGTCATAGAGGAGGCATAATAAGCGTTGACTTTTCTGCCCGTTGAAGCCATTATTTTGGTCATTTATAGACAAAACTGAAATCTATTAAAACATCACGGCAGCGTGGACATCAGTCGATAACCACATCGTTATTATTTATTTATGCACATTTTGAACAGGTTTCGTTCCATTGGTTTTTCTCATTCGCTATGATACCGAGGCCTTTCATGCCGTTTAGTGACGTTAAGTGTGCAACAAAGTCATTGATCAAAAGAATATAGGAACAAGCTGTCCAATTGAAAGGCTTTTTCTTCATAAATTTTTTTTTTTTTAATGTGATGCTAATTATTCTTGCTCCTCAGTATCCAGATGATTAAGTGTGCAGGCTCCACCGTTCAAACAAAAATATTGAAACAGCTTTTGAGTTTGTGAGCATCAAAAAACAATACTATATGCAAATGTTGAACCCACCCACCCGCGCCCTCTGCAGGGTCACACCAGGGCTGCAGCCTCCAGTCTGGCCTAAAGCAGTTTAATGTGTTCTGTGCATTGACTAAAAGCCATCAGAAAAAAAATGTATGGACTCCAAAATGAACATAAGATGAAAAGGCAGAGAGCAAGAAGAGAGCACACAGTAGAGTGGTGAAAGGTTAGTAAGGATGGAGTAATTTTTCTCAATAATACATCAGTCTATGATAGTAAAGGTCAGCCAAAGTGTAGCATTAGTCAGTTTGTTAAAGGTCTTGAACTACCGGCTTCAGAGCTGCTCTTTCAACAATAATAAAATCTCCCTCTGTTTCTTTATGAGCTTGGTATTTGACTTCTCAGGCTGCATCAGACGCTAAAAGCAGGTCCTTTCTTTCTTTCAGTCACTTACAATCAAGCCAGCGGTTTCGTTCGACTCTTTATACGCTTTAAACTAAGACAGGTCAATAATATGCCACTGGCAGGAGTATGTGAAGAGTCGGATTGAATAGCAGAGATGAATCTGTGCAGATTACCTTGAAACCATTTGCCGTAGCTGCTCAGCTAATGGCTCACAGGTGCAGAGAAATGTCACATCGCCTCTAGTCATTTAGGTATCATCCTTTACCTTTATGAAATGGCCTTTCCTATTGTACAAATCCACGTGGCTAATAATGGCCCTTTGTATGTATCATGATCATACACCCTCTTCTTAGTGATCCTAACCATGGGCTCACTTCAGCGCTCTGCAGCTGTTAAACCTGTTGGTGTGAAATACGAGAAGCAGCATCAGAAGTGCGCTGATGAGCTCCGTGTTGTGTGAGTCAGACTCATTTTCGATGTGCCTCTAGTGTGCATTGCATGTGAACAGCAAACTGCCACCAACATGAAACAGACCAGAGTGAATGCACTGAAGAGTGGCAAATACTGAAGTAGTAGTTTGGGAATTAAATGATTTAATTTCCACTTGAAACTGAAATTTGGAGTTTGTTGTGCTTTCTCATGTGTTTTCTCTTTGGCCTTCAGCTCCTCTTGTTTCCACACAGATCAGAGACTCAGAGTTAGAGGTGTTCGTCAGTTAGAAGATTATTTTCCTGTTTCCTGTTGGTATTACTCCCTTCAAGTCTCGCATCCCTTTTGAAGCCATGTCAGATTTTTTATTTTTTTTTAAAACATTGTTTAGTTGTGGCTGCAAGGTGGTGCAGTTGATTAGCATCGTTGCCTCGCAGCAAGAAGGTCGCCGGCTCGCGTCCCGGTGAGGGCACCGGGATCTTTCTACGTAGAGTTTGCATGTTCTCCCCGTGCAGCGTGGGTTCTCTCCGGGTTCTCCAGCTTCCTTCCACACGGTCCAAAAACATGTTGAGGTTAATTGGTGATTCTAAATTGTCCGTAGGTGTGAATGTGAGTGTGCTTGGTTGTCTGTCTCTCAGTGTAGCCCTGTGATAGACTGGTGACCTGTCCAGGGTGTCCCCTGCCTTCACCCTGAGTCAGCTGGGATAGACTCCAGCCCCCCATGACCCTAGTGAGGATTAAGCGGTGTATAGAAAATGGATGGATGGATGGATTGTTTAGTTGCCCGTTAGTGTCAATATTGTATATAATGATGGACACAGCAAGCAGTGACGCCACCATTGGTTTGCGCTGGATCCACATTGAGAATGACTTTATAGTTGGTGGCATTTTTAGCGTTTGGAGTCACAAACCTTCCCAATGTGGAAGTAGAGAGAGTCTCCACTGAAATCTGAATGGAGCATAAACAGTATAGAACATTATACGAGCTAACATGTACAGTGCATTCTACACATTCTGCCTAGTTCTAAAATTGCATGCAAAGTGCGTTAAAATTCAAGAAATGTTTGGATATTTGGAAAATTTTTGAGGATCTATTTGTCGAATTAATGGGAGAACAAACCAGTGAAACAAAACCTGATCAAAACAAGCGAGCAAACAGCAAAACTGTCTGTGGGAGACAAAAAAAAAACACCTAATTTCCACTTAATTACATAATAATCTTCTAAACCAACACCAGCACACTAATCAGTGTAACTGAATTTGTCCAATGGCATCATAATGACTTACAGAAAAATGTATTGTCTCTAATTTTTCATGTGAGAGATTTAAACTTCTTGAATGGACGTCTGCTGGAGGTTTCTCGGAGCCAGCACCCAACAACGCTGATGATTTTGACTTATTTACTAAAACTTTTAAGTGGCAGGACCTCAAAGAACCCTAAAATATATTTTTTCCTCAATCAGCTATGAGTTGTCCAGTGTTCAACTAGAGATGAATAATAACTATGATTTTCTTGCCGTATGTATTTTTGTATTCCAGAGGAACACTTTGAGACCATGTTTTCAGGAGCTTTAAATTATAAGGTCCATTGATTGCTGAATTTCTCTGAAATGACTACCACATAATAGACTTCTCATTCATTTCCTCCCACTAGAAAATAACATCTGAGATATTATGCATCTTATACCTTGAACTTTGACAGGGAGAGCTGTTTAATCATTTCCATGAATGCACAAAAAACCCTTTCAGGCTTATCTGTTCATCCATTATTGAGTTTGTTTGCTCGGCTCAGCGTGATCTCTCTCAGAAATTACTTCCTAATCCTTAAATGATCTGCACACTTTCAGGGGAGTAGGTTGTGTTAAAATCTCTCCTGAAAATGTCATTGATCATAGTTAGAATCTGTGTGCGAATGATTTTGCAGATAAGGGTTTCTGCTTGACACATGCTATAGAAAATAGTGTTTTCAGTAGACACACAGTCAATGTAATGTCTTTTCCACTGCTGTACTTCTCATTCTCATTTTTCTTGGGATCGCAATCCACCCTCTATGCCTTTCAATTAACAGATGAATTCATTCGGTTTCACGTGACTGCACAAGCTGTTATTTCTGCTCCTGTATGTTATTGTTGTGACACAGTCATATGTAGGTGATGTTGTTTCCATGGCGTCCGCATCAGTTCCACATCAGCTGTGACCAAGAATAGCCAAAAGTTTAAGTGAGGTTCTTTTGTCGTCTCACCGCAGGATGCTCTACAATCTAATCCCACGGTTCCTCCTCCCTTGAATGCATCATCCTCAGGTAGACAGACAAGCAGATATCACCCCACAAAGTTGTAATTTTTGACTTGGAGAAGAGTGGACAGGGAGGGAGGTGTAAATGAAATGAAACCAGTGGTGAAGCCGCCGAGTATGAAGGGAGGCCACTTCACCAATTAATAGAGGTCGCAGTGGTGATAATAGCCCTGTGCTAGACTGGTGACCTGTCCAGGGTGTCCCCTGCCTTCACCCTAAGTCAGCTGGGATAGACTCCAGCCCCCCACGACCCTAGTGAGGATTGAGCGGTGTATAGATAATGGATGGATGGATGGATGGATACTAGTCTACTTCTTTAACCTCTGGGCGACCTACCTCCCAAGTCGCTCAACGATTGTTTCTACCAGACCACTCTAATAAAGCCTAAAATATGATATATAAAGCCAGCTTTGTAGGTGACTGAGTCTATTGTACTTGCATATATACAAAAACCAGGGAGGTTTACATGCCTGTTATTGCAAAAGTGATTTGGTAATTAGCAACCTTACCTGTATTTTATTGATGGAATTGAATTAGCATTTTATTTTAATCAACATTTGAATAACTGGAATACAGATAGTAAACGCTTTGAACTTTGGTTCTTTCAAGTTATCGGAATAATTTGCAATCACTACTTGTTTGTGTGACGATGGCACCTGGTGAACTTTTCATTTCTCTCTCCGTTTTAAACACATAACTGAAGCAAATTCTGAAAACATTTCACCCATAAGTGTTGTGTTTACCTAAACCGTTGAAGGTTGAAAATGCTGATTTTTTTTCCCATTGCTGCCTTAAAGACTGCAGCACTATGTAGCTTTTGTTCACATTTCTATTAATCGTTTATGTCAATTATGTAAAATACCATCACAGAAAAGGGTGATGATGTGAATGTTACACATTCTTTAAACACCAGTGTGTAAACAGCATAGGTAGATTGAAGTTTAAATACAAGCATGATTAGTAATTTTGTGGATTTCTTTGTCATTATTTTCTAGTAAATATGGTGTGAAGTGGAATTTGTTTATTGATTTATTTATTTTTTGGGGGGAACTGAGCTCATCCAGGGAAATTTTTATGTGCTTGATCATGATAAAATGAAGGTTGTTTTATTCAGGGCTTTGCTTTCAGATTTGGTGTCTCTTTTTTCAGTTTGAGCTTTCATAACAGTAACTTCTATTTTTGTAAATATTGGCTGTGGTGAGACGTCCCACTCGATTAGGTTTTAATGTTATTTCAGATGAAAAGCTCATCCAAAGAAAAGAAAATGTATGTTGTTGATATTATTGAAATCTGTATGGAGGATTTTTCAGGGCTGCAAGGTGGTGCAGTTGGTAGCACTGTTGCCTCGCAGCAAGAAGGTCGCCAGTTCACCTCCTGGTGGGGGCACCGGGATCTTTCCGTGTGGAGTTTGCATGTTCTCCCCGTGCAGCGTGGGTTCTCTCCAGGTCCTCGACTTCCCCCCTAAAGGTCCCAAAACATGTTGAGGTTCATTGGGGATTCTAAATAGTCCGTAGGTGTGAATGTGAGTGTGCTTGGTTGTCTGTCTCTAAGTGTAGCCCTGTGATAGACTGGCGACTTGTCCAGGGTGTCCCCTGCCTAGGCTCCAGCCCCCCGCGACCCTCTTGTGGATTAAGCGGTGTATAGATGATGGATGGATGGATGGGATAATCATGTGCCCTCCACTGACACAAATCATAGGGTGGCAGTAAACTGAGCCGGCCAGACCTTTGTAATCGGCTCTTTGCCTGACACCAGCGGCTCATTGCTATTCTTGCTGCTATTAGGATAGCACGCTCACATGTCAGACAACTGCCGGTGTTTGAGTTGCATTTTAGATAATGTAGGCGACTTATTTGGACTGAACGAATGCATGAAATTAAAAGAAAGCTCTCTTGCATTGCTTCACTGAACATCTTCAACAACTGTCCAGCAGTGCTATAGGAGTGCAATGCTAACTCAGGGAAGCACTCTTATGTGTCCTTTGGCCCCAGTTCACTGAATGCCTCATAAATGACCATCCTTTGTTGGACTGTTTTGTTTTTTAAGTGGTGAATCTGGGTATCGGGTCGTAGGTAACATTAGTTTTTGGGTTAAAATTCTTAAAGAGGGGTGGGGTCATTTAGATATTTGTATTGCTGTCTTTGCTTCATTCTGTGGAGTGATGTTTAAAGCACCATAGCTTGAGAAGTAATGTAGCTAGACTCCTGGAACTTGGCAGGTTCATTGATATGTTCATGTGGTCTTCAGTGGTACAACCCTGCTTTGGTAGAATTATACAAACCATGGTGTGATGGGGTCGTTTTCAAATAATTTCAATGATTCTGTCTGTGAAAATTCCACCAACCATAAAACCTTTTTTTTTTCACCCTAAGAGGCTGATTTTTTTTAATCTCCTGTGATTGGCACCAATAGGAGCTTTAAAAGTGTAGAGATTCCCCAGCTTTTTTAAAATTTGGTAATTTGATGTGGAAATACCTTTCTTCCTTTGATCCCTCTTCTCTTACACTTTATCTCTCTGTCTCACAGGTTCCACAAGTTCATCGATGTCAGACCACTGGCTTATCAGGCTGACCGGGGACAGTAAGAGAGGCAGCCTGGTGTCTCGTTCTTCCACCACCTGCCCGTCTTCCATACCCGACTCTCCAGAGTCTCCAGTCTTCCTTGACAATGGCTTTAAAGAGGAAAGAGGTAAAGCTCCCCCTCCAGGATCTAATCTGATTAGTGGCTTATGAATGATTGACTCCTCGATCTTGCATTTATATACACCAACTGATGTATTTTTCCTCTCTACATGATCATCAGGGGGCTTTGAAAGCAGACCATTCATCAGGGGTCTTCAGGGGCGCAGTGTGAGCATGAGAGCCCCCAGCAAGACCAAGGACACCCTGAGCAAAGTGCTTCCCTTACGCTGGTCATTTGGTTCCAAGGACAGACGAAAACCTGACCCAGTGCCTCCCCCGGTCCAGGATCCAGCCCCTGCCGAGCTGGTACAATACCTGGAATCCGGCCGACGACCCCGATGCACAAAGGATTCAATAGTAACACTGATGAATGAACCACGTGGCACAAAGGAAGCTGCTGAGGGCCGCGCTGCAGCCGATGTTCGATCTTCCAACGCTGGGAGTATGAGTTGCGTCGGCAAGGCGGAAGATGATCTGCCGTTTCCACAGGTGCCTGAGGGCCAGAGGAGGTCTTCAGATAAGACGGCCAGTCTGAGACGCAACAAGGGGAACCAGTCAAGAGAAGAGAGCACATCGAATATCACCAGTAGCTCTAGCAGTAACACCCTCACAAGAAGGAAGGAAGCCAGGAAGCAGAGCTCCTCCAAGTCTTCCCAGGATACTGAGGCAAAACAGAGTTCCCGTTCTGGAGTTCAGCCCAGCTACAGTACACCCAGCCTTCATGATGGGACCCTGAGAAGACAAAAGGGGGACAGGGCTGATAAGCCACACCACGGTACATATGAAGAAAACTCGAAGGCCAAGAAAGGAGAAGTGCCCAAGAACCATGAGGGACTGCTGTCTTTCTTTAAGGGTAACTTCCTGAAGAAGGATAAAGACCCCAGGAAGTCGAGGGAGGGTGAATCAGGGAGAGGAGGGGCTGAGGAAGGAGGCAGAAGGACCTTGTCCAGGCTGTCGCTGTCTAACGGAGCAGCAGGAGGCAGAACTGGAGTGGAAGGAGGCAAGTCCAACGGTTCAAGCCATCTGGCTGATGAGCTGGCGAACGGGAAAGTGGGTCGCACCACGGCTGACATTAAACGCTCCCAGAGCTCCTCCAACATCCCCACCAAAGCGGAGCAGAGCATGCGCAGGACAGCGTCTCTGCATCGCAATGGGATGTCTACAACCCCGGCTCCGTCACGCAGCCTGACGACAGACAAACCATCTTATGGCACACTGCAGAGGACTCGCTACAGCACAACCTCACTGGGACGCAAAAGGACAGTCCCCGAGTCCAGCTTCTGATACAGCATAAGACATCCACACACACATGAAGCCTTTTACCTAATGTACAGTGAACGACATCCAGTGTCTGAGATCAAAGCAATAGAGCTCCATTCACAGTTATGCGCCTTTTTGTTCCCGGAAAATCAACCGAGTGGTTTGTGCCATGGAGTCGATAACGAACGAAGGGTCCTCTAATCCTAATGAAGTGATGTGACCTGTCTGTCAAATGTCAAAGGGAGTCTATCTCTGTTCTGTTTTTTAATGACCTGAAAACAAGTGCCTGAGCAACGAATATGCAGTTTACACCAATGAGTTTATGTCTGTTTAGCACTGGAAGCACCCAAATACACACACTTGCAAACACACTTTACGCATTTGTGTCTTACTGATGTAACACGAGTGTTGGGAGTCGTCACTCTGTTTTGAACTCACGGGTGTTGCTTACAATTAAGACACATGGATTGTGTTAATTTATCAGAATGTATTGTGTCCACTTGTGATAACGATGGCGCTTTGAGGCTGCAGTTTCTAATTAACATTGACTTTTCCTTTTTAACCTTGTGTTTAATGTCAATTTAAATGATGAAAGATGACAGATTTAAACACAAGGCAATTTTATATAAAGCATTATTTTGTCCCCACTTGAATTCAGACTGCAGTTTTTGTCTATTTAGTGATAATCGCTGAGACCAACGGAGTTTAAAAGTGCATTTGTCTACTGTGAAGGGTAGAATAGAGTAAAATAGACCCTGAAAGAATGTTTTAGACCTTTTATTGTGAAGTCAGTCAACCACCCTGATTGGGTTTCATGTTTTTGTTCTTTTAATACTGTTGTAAAACCACTCCCACGTTTTTAATTAATGATTTTTATCTACTGCAGTGTTTAGCTATGTAAATGTGGTGGGCACAAATAGCAATGCAAATTTGTTTTCTTTTGTTTTCTTTATTCAGCATGCAGAATGTGGCTACATCACACGTTAGTGTCACCGAAGCTGGAAGAATAATTTGGTTTCTTCGTGCCTCTTTTTGGTGAATGTGCCTCCAAAGTGGCTTCTCTGTAAGATTAGTGGTTATTCTTTGATTGTGAGGGACTTTCACCAGAACGTGACATTCACTGATGGTGATTCTTGAAGTTTTTTTGTTGTTGTTTTTTTTTGCCATTAGGCTTTTTTGTAGCAGAAGCGGTGGATTTACAAGCCCAAAAATGACTACATTTTGCCAGAAAAAGAAAAATACTCCACAAAAGACCAAAAAAAAGGACACAGAAATGGCAGCATGTAGTCTCAGTGTGAGGATTTTTTTTATTTTATTATTTCTAGTGTGAATAATCCAGTCTATGGAAGGGGAATACAACACACATCACGGCATGTATTTAATCGTTATGTATGCATTTACCTTGTTTCTCGCAATACATTAACAGAAGCTAACTAATGAGCTGTCAACACTTATGTGTGTGGGTTTGTTTATCTTCTTCCACATTCCATGCCTTTAAATAGCAGCCACAATCTTACTTTGCATACATTTATATATTATGCTCTTTACTATGCAGGTCTTTTGGCTCCATTTTGCACCTCCGGTCAGACGCCTCACTGATTTACATTCTCTGCATGCTTGTGCAGTGACAATAAGGCTGGATCCAATCTAATCTAAAACAAATGCAAATAAACACAGTCCACTGGCCCTCAAGAGACTGCTTCAATCAGTTGTCAGAAAAAGATAACCTCTATTGTTTGTTTTGGCATGGACGGTCTCCAAAAAGAACAAAGCCTGCTTTTTTTTTTGCACATGCCCATGAAAACTAATGTCGAGGTTTTTGGCGTTCGGTAGTTTGGCAGACGACTGCGCTGTCTATGAGATGCCAGTGAAGTGGGATGCACTTCTTTTTCAGCATCGGGACTGAAAAGTCACACCGCAGTGAAAAACAATTCAGTTATTGAGCACACAATGATAAGTGTTGATCTTGTCAACACTTGTTTTTTTTTTTATTGTTGTGACAGTAAATGCATACATAAACATTCAATACGCAACATTTGATTTAGCCTTTTGTCTGTGAGTCTGGAATAATGAAGGTTTTGTTGTGCACTTTGATAACTTGTGAGTGTAGTTTCTGCTGTAATCTGTTATACTGGCTTATTTTTCAACATCAATATGCTTTATATTGTGACGCTCAGCTGACCACATGTAGGAAATACACAGTTAGAAGTGCTTTACTCTGCTGAGATATGTGGGGGTTTTTTGGAGTTTTTTTTTTTAATCATGTACTTTGTGCCATGATGTCTTTTAAGGCCCCTATTTGGGAAAAAAAAAAGAAGTAGTTGAACCCCATTATTTGCCTGTTGCTCACCAACATCACAGCACCGACCCCAGCAGGTGATAACTGAAACCCTACAATTTGAAATCAGTTATTTAGGATTGAATGGCGTCTCTGAAACAGCAGCTAAATACCGGTTGTAATATCCATTTATACAATCCATTTTGTCATGAAGTTTGTCCAGAACTGCATAACCTTCACCTTGTGCATTCTCTATGTGCAATCACTGTAATTACACAGCTTCTGTTTGTCATTTGCAGCCTTCAGACACAAAAATAGAAGTAAAAAAAGAAAAAAACATCCGATGCTGTCGAAGCACTCAGACGCTCTTCTTAATACTGTTCTTTTTGCTTTTAATTGTGAAAGTCCAACAACCCACACAGTTATTCGGTGTCTCAGAAATGTTTAAAAATAATAATGAATGGTAGATTTACAGAATATGAACTTGTGCGTCATGATTTTTTTTTTTTTAATTACTCTTTTTTTCTTTATTTGAGTTTGCTTGACGATCATTGCATGAATGAGTCAACCCCTATCGGAGATTAGAACAAGTCTGTGACATCACATTAGTGAAACGCTTTAAGATTTTGGAGTGGCACATCTGATGCTCATTAGGCATGGCGTTTTTTTGTGTGTTTTGTTTTTCTATCACATCGTCAACTCCGTCTTAATGTGAAGTAACCCCACCTGATCACTGTCACCAAGACGAACACACCAACAGTTAAAAGTTCCATTTGCTGCAGATGCTGTATTTTGTTTAAAGCTTGTCGTGATAGGGCTGGTCCGAATAGCAGCTTCTGTTCTCCAGATATTCCAATTAATGGCGAATATCCCGAATAGTTGGGAGGGGGTAGTGGGGGAGTATTCGATCAAAATTGATACCCTGATTCCAGCAAAGCCAATGAATAATCCGCTCTTCAGCTATTCAGGTCCAGCCCTACGTGATGCCTCCGTTACCAAGCAATACTGACAGTTTCACCGACAGCCCTTCGTATTATTGAACCTGAAAAGATATCATTACGATCAAACAGTTTTTCTCTTTTAGAAGCAGCTTTTCTATGCAGATCACCATCACCTGACTCATTGTGTCATTGTTCTGTTTAAAAGTTAAACACTGGAGCCAACGTTTTCTTACGCCAAGGACACAAGCTGCCGTTCCTGATCAACACTGACGCTGTAGAGCGATATGTACGTCTCTGGAAACGCTTTCTTTTATTTCAGAAGAGACACTTCGGTTGCATTTCAAAGTGTGATGAAGGTCTTGTTAGCGTGTGTTAATGTTTTGGTCTACTAAATTGCTAGGACTCCTTCAGATTTCCTTTCTGAGCTGGTTACCAATTTGGAGTTTTACTACATGATGAATGTGTTGCTCACAGTTGCAAATTTATCAAAAAAAAAAAAATCCCCCACAATGTAATTAGTGTCAAGAATCAGGGGGGGAAGCAGTGTTTGAATTCGCTTTGCCTTCAGCGTTATTCTCAGCAGCCGCCATGTTCGAAACCTTGCGTTAAGGCGTCTGAGATTTCACGGGAGTGGCATCATTGTTTCACAATGACTCACCCTGCAGACCAGAAAGACGACTTTGTTTTTGTGCGTTTTTATTGTTTTCATGTCTCCAAACAAAAAGAAATGTCATAAACAAGTACTTAACCTTGATATAGCCATTAGACATTGAATTTTTTCCAGAATGTTTCTATTTCTGTGGCAAATAAGTTTAAAAAAAGCATTTTTCAGACATTTCCAAAGCAGCATGAGCAAACACACAATTAAACCACAAAGTGGGAGGCCTGCTTTATTGATTTTGACTATTTATTGCCATTTGCCTGTCTTAGAGATTGATTCACAAAGACTGCCATTCGTAATCAAAGACACAAGTAGCACAAAAAAAAGGCCAAAATCACTGTAATCACGCAGCTGATAGAGCAGCACCGGAGCCTGAGATTTGTGCTCTTGCGTCCAACACAATAAAATATTCATAGGTCGTCTTTATAGCATTAAAAGATTGTGATTGTCCTGTCAGAGTAACAAAAGGAGCAGATTTGACAGAGAATCATTACAGATGCTGATAATTTCCATCTTTTCTGTAAGTTTTTCCAAGTCGCTGATATCTGCTATAGAACACCAAGTTAAAGTGCAGCTTCTTCTGTTTTCATTTACTTTTGTTTATCTCCTAAAACAAGGCAGTAGTGTTCAGGTTTGTTGTTTTTTAAATCAATGCCGAGGCAAAGACTTTAAAGGTGGACACAAGGTCTTCTGATTTTTCTTATCATGGCTCGTCCCACATGGGGCCGCATATACGCAGCGTTTACTCTGCCAAACTGAGCACTTCTGAGTTAACACGATATTTTTTGTTGGCAACGGGAATGAAGAAGTTTTTATATGCAATTTTTCTACATTTTCTAAAACAAATCTGTGTATATATTTGTGGATATGAACAGAAAGATGCGTGGGAGTGTGTGTGTGAGAGAGAGAAAACGAGTGAACAAATATGGCTGTCGATTGGGAACAAGATGTATCCAGATGACTCGCAATGTATTCCATTGTTTTGCATAAGGGTGTAACGAGTATGCTTCTACTGTAAAACTACAGTTTCTGCCTGAACTGTCTTCTGTATATGATGGTATATTATATATATATATACATACACATATATATATATTTGATATGTTATTTTTTTCAGCACAACAAATAAAAAAAGATGTTATTTATGATTATGGCCTTCAGTCAACAGCTTTTAAATGATTGATAAAAGACAATGATTTGAGAAATGTATAAAGGAAGATTTTATCAACAATGGACTAAAGTGTTTTTTGTTATTCAAATTAAGGGGGGGAAAAAAATCTCTCCCTCTCCGCTGATGCTGCCTTTCTCTCCATTCTCTGGACCTCAATGCAGCCTTTGACACTATCAATCACTCCATCCTACTCCCCCGATTACAATCCCTTCTCCACATCACTGGTGATGCCCTTGCCTGGCTAACTTCTTATCTTGCAGACCGTAAACAGTTCATCAATATCAATAACTGCTCTTCCTCTACTGCCCCCCCCTGCCCCAAGGTGTACCCCAGGGTTCGGTGCTTGGTCCTCTCCTTTTCATTCTCCACCTCCTCCCCCTTGGCCAGATCATTCGTCGTCATGGTCTCCATATCTATTGTTACGCCGATGACATCCAACTATACATATCCACTAAATCGGTCAACTCCTAAACCCATGCCACCCTCTCAAACTGCCTTACTGATGTTAATTTCTGGATGCAAACTAATTTTCTCAAACTTAACTCCAGTAAACCTGACATTCTCATCATTGGTCCTGATTCCCTCACCTCTACAGTTCAAGATTTCCATCTTTCATTCGATAACTCCTCCCTGTCACCCCATTCCCATAACCTAAGCGTCATTTTTGACACCAAACTCACCGTCACCCAACGCATAAATTCTGTCACTAAAACAGCCTTTCATCACCTAAAAAACATCGCCCGCCTCCACCGCTCTCATTCCATCCCTGCAGCAGAAACCCTCATCCACTCCTTCGTAACATCACACATTGACTACTGCAATAGCATCCTCTTCGATACCACCACCGACCTCCTCAATAGATCACAATACATCCAAAACTCTGCCGCCCGTCTCCACATCACCCCTGTTCTTCAAAACCTTCACTGGCATCCCATCCCATACTGCATCAATTTCAAAATCCTTCTACTCACCCATAAAGCGCTCCATAACCAGGCCCCCTCTTACCTCAAAGACATGCTCCACCCCTACACCCAACCTCTTGATCATTCCCAGGATCAACCACCGAACCTGGGGGGATAGGGCCTTCTCTGTCTCTGGAACTCTCTCCCACAACATATTGGAGCCACCTCAGACCCAGTAATATTCAAATCTAAATTAAAAACTCATCTGTTCTTCTAGGCCTAGGCTTTATCTTTCTGTTTAGTGTTGTAATACAAAAGTAGACGACATAGAAATACAGCAAGAAGATAAAACTTCTTGCTGTATTTCTATGTCGTCTACTTTTGTATTAGTTGCTTATTGCTTTTATTGCTTTTGTTCTGTGAAGCATCTTTGAGTTCTTGAAAAGCGCTATAGAAATAAAATGAATTATTATTTTTATTATTATTATTATTGAGGAGTTGTGGCTAAATTTTAAAAGAGGAGTTTTGTTTTTTTGTTTATCCAGTGCCAAAAGAGGGAGATCCGTGAGTTTTCTGCGCTACGACTCAACCTGAATTTAAATATCATGAGTAGGCGTCTGATTATGCAGCCTGATTCTCATCACTTTAGGATCTTAATCCACGAGTCAACTGAAGAGGGAGACAGGAAACGGGGAGTTAAGGGGGTTTATGACACAAAACTCCAGGTGGAAGTGAAGTGCGCTGATCATTAGGAGCATAAGATGTAAAAGTATTAATAGATGGAAGCACCTCAAGATTTTACTGAAGTGAGCACAAGTACATGTGCATGTCTGAGAGGGCCAAACCCATCAGTTTAATCAGCAGTGTATTGATCTGCAATCAGCCTTTTGAAAGTCATTTTTCCAGCTGGTTGCAGCTTCTCCCAGCTCCCCACAATGAATGATTTCCTGCTTTTCTTTATTAATATTAAACTAAACTGAAATTCCTCGGGTGCTACTCTGTTATTTGCTGCGTTAAAAGTTATTTTAAGAAGCAACTTTATGCTTTTGGAAAGTTCAACAGTCTTTTTTTTTTTTTTTTACCTATTTTATTATTCAAGGAAATAATTGGCATGTTAAACCTGCAGTAATTGAACACTCGCATGCCGTCTACTTTGAAGTTTGAAAGCTTGTGAGCCAGCTGCTGCTTATTTAATCATCAGTTAGTTCAGGGGCTTCAAGACTTAATTATCATTATTATTATGAAGCCCAAGATTTTACAACAAAATTAAATATGCAGTAAAAGATAGCTTAAAAAAAAGACAAAAATTATTGGAGGAATAAATAATAAAGTAATAAAATATGAAACGTTTTTTGTGGGGCTGCAGGGTGGTGCAGTTGGTAGCACTGTTGCCGGTTCGAGTCCCGGTGAGGACACCCGGGATCTTTCTTCGTGGAGTTTGCATGTTCTCCCTGTGCAGCGTGGGTTCTCTCCGGGTTCTCCGGCTTCCTCCCACACAGTCCAAAAACATGTTGAGGTTAATTGGTGATTCTAAATTGTCCGTAGGTGTGAATGTGAGTGTGCTTGGTTGTCTGTCTCTAAGTGTAGCCCTGTGATAGACTGGTGACCTGTCCAGGTGAACCTGCCTTCACCCTGAGTCAGCTGGGATAGACTCCAGCCCCCCATGACCCTGGTGAGGATGAAGCGGTGTATAGATAATGGATGGATGGACATTTTTTGTGATTAAATGTGCAGAATGCTTAAAAGTCTGGCAGTGCAGCAGCGGCTACTGATTGCCAGACGGCAGCAGGATGTGACTGCTGTCTTTAAGTGTGCTTTGGGCTCCACAGAGTTTCTTCATCTCCCCGGTATCAATGATTCAAGCTGGATGTTCTGAGTGGTTTTAATCACCTGCTGCAGAGACTTCCTGCCTCGGGCCGTGCATATCCCAACACCAGTTAAAGATGCTTCCTGTTGCTCCTCTGTACAAGTTTGCAAGAACTTTTCAGGAATTTAACCTTGTTCTTTAAGAAGTGCCACCATTTCTGAGCTTTCATCACCACAATGTAGATGTGTGACGACCATGGAAGGTTGTATTAACTCAGTTCTAAGTTACTCAGATAGCGCCCATTCACAACATCGTGAGTCACATCAGTGCACTTCAAAAAGTAAGATCAAAACCTTACAACAACGATTCCCACTAACAACCTAATACCGTTCACCTGCTCTGCTCCAGACAGGAGTGGGTGTTTTGGCTTCTGTTTTTGTCAAATCAATAATCTTGGTTTTGCTGACATTGAGCAATGGGTTTCTTTCTGTGCAGTGAAAAGTATTCATTTAGAGTTTTGTTCCAGGGCATTTGACTCGCATAGGCACCGACATTAGCACACTTTTAGCTCTGTTTTAGATCTTTACGGACTCCCGAGGGAAATATGTGGCCAATTACTGTGTCGATTTGCCCTTTGATGCTGTGGAAGTAGCGCGCAGTGGGGGGTTATATTTTTTTAGAAATCTCTTTTTTTATTGTTATTGAAAGTAGCTGCCTGCTTGGAGAGGAAACGTAAAATGTACAAGATAGACGTAAGAATGACGGGAACGTTTCTATAAAGGTCTGTTGAGCTGATGGAAGCTGCAGATTGATGTGTTTGTTCATTAAGGATTCATGGAAATGAAAGAACGTTCTCGGTGCAATCATGTTTGGACGCCGTCACGAGAATTTTTATTGTGAACGTATCAGCTGTGTACCATTAAGTCAATCAATTCAAACAGCGTTCAGTTATTGTCTGAACTCTGGCTTTGTTCTGACAGCACTCATCTGCATTGTTTCATGTTACAAACTGACTCCAATTAACTTTTACTGTCCTCAGTTGTTGCAAACAATTAAAACACAGTGTGTCGAGTATGTATACAGGAATAAGGATGTAGAAATTGGAGCCCTCCGTATGAGAAAAACGCAGCATCACTGCCACCAGGGGAGGACAATATCCCCCCATACAGACACACATAATGTTTAATCTGTTGCTGCAGCTCAGATCAGCCGAGATGAAGATTGGTGTCGAGGTTAGCCAGCAGAAGGAAGGAGCTTAGAGCTGAGGGTGGGAGTGAAGCGACGTCAGCTCTGAAGCTTTAGTGCTGGAGACACACAGTCCTGATAAAAACAGAACCGTAGCCTGTCGTCACACAGTATGCAGATCTTTGCTGAGCTGCTGTTTGTCTTTAATTATCGCTTACAATGGGATAGGTGAGGCTTTCTTTCTGTGGTTCGCGGTTTCCTTTTCTTTTTAATTAAGCCAGTGTTATACTGCCAGACAGTCTGGTCGGTGCAGAAGAACTGCAGGAGAGTATGGAAGTAGATTCTTATACATTTATCCTTATATGGTCCCCAAAGTGCTGCAGTCTCACAGCTGTTAGTTTGTCAACAAC
>NW_007577855.1:250780-256335 GCF_000690725.1 Stegastes partitus | reverse complement strand
ATATCTAAGCCATCAGTGAATGAACAAAAGCACACTGGTGCCTGTTATGGCTTCATTCATATATGACCATGAGATGTTTGAGCTTATGATGGCGTTTTTATGCCTCATCCTACCAACTAGAACACCCAGCACTATCCTTTATGTCAAATCTAACAAGTGCTTTATTCTATTTTTCCAATTGTTCATGACTTTGTCAATCAGTTTGCCCAGACTACTCAGCAATTTCCCTGAGGTTTCCACCAAAGGGATCAATAAAGTTCTATTCTACTCTAGACTAGGCTTCGTATCATTGTTGTCGGTTTCTGTCTCAAGTTGTGCATTGGAGGCCTGGAGGACCTCAGTTGTAAACACTCAAACCTGCCAGTGTAGTTTTAGAAGATGGAAGTATTTGTTGAGGTAATGTTTGCTGTAGGTCCTAATTTAAAGTTACACAGACTACCTGTTGTTCTTAAAGGAGACAGACGTAGATTTCCTTTAGTGCTCTGTTGACAACCGAATAAGACGAACGCAGAAATACATACATAACGTCATGACAGAAGGTTTTATGACAATCTAAATGGATGTTCAGGTACGATTATACAAAATAAGATTTATATGATTGACATGCAGTCAGAGCATGATCAAGATGTGTTGTGATGGTTGATAAATGCACATTTTTTTAGGGTGCAGAGCATTCTTTCAGAGCTCCAGGACAATGAATATATTTATAATGCAGTTTTGGATCACACTAGTGCTGACTGTTTTAGGCAGTAATGGCAGAAACATTAACTATGGACAGGTTACTTAAGGTTACTTAAAATTACTAAAAATGAAATCATACCAGAATCAAAGGATGCTAAATATCATTTTAAATGCTAATGTTGATGTTTTGGGGATTAAAAAGAAAAAAAAAAAAGCTGAAACTTGAATTAAAGAAAAGTTTTCAATTTACACAATATGCACAATACTGTACTTTTTTTTCCCCAGATGACAATAATGACCTAAAAAATAATGCTTTGAGAAGAAATGAGTTAATAATGTTGCTGTCATGTTTGTTTCTGACAGTCGTTCATTCGGTCAGCAGTTGTTGGCAGGGCGACAGTTCAGCATGCAAAATGCCAACCAAAGAATGATTCCATTCATTGCACAATATTTTTTTTTTGTCCAGCAGGGAGAACCAAAGGATTAAGACAATGACAACAGCTAGGAGACTGCAGCTGTGACGAGTGATGTGGGCCTGGTGCGGGACACCAGTCATGTCTGCTGAGCCTGAATCCTCAGAATTCACCCCTGTTTGTTGCTTATCCTGCGTCACTGCTGCCACCATTCAAAGTGACCTGTTCAAAGCAAAGCAAGAGACAAAAAGAAAGCACCTCATTCTATTACACCACATTTAGGGTGCATTTTCTTCAGCTGATAAGGCTGAATGACGCATAAAAAATAAAAACAAGGGCTTTGTTTTTTACAGTTTTTACAGCAACCATGTGTTTCCAACCATAAGAACCCGCTGGTCTTTGTGTATTTTCTCAGCTGAGAGACAAAATGTGCATTTTTCAGAGTAAATGAAGCCACGATTTTTGTGCTGACACTGTAAATATTTCACTGATTGTCTTGAATCCAATCGTTTTGTCAGGGAGATCATCAGATCAGCTCATTTGAGCTGCTCAAACTTTACTGAGGTAAAGTCTAAAAGCCCACAATCGGATAATTCTTTAAGCATTTTACATACATATCTTGTCGATGCATTTGTATTGTAAGCAAAACTGAAAATGTTTCCACCTACACTGAACAAACCAGGATGCAGTACAGTTTGCTCCTGCGGGATCTCATCGAGCCAACCATCCTCCGACACTAACACCATCCATTCCTAGATGCACTCCTTTATGCTTGACTGTAAACACTTTTAGGCACTTAGCATTAGCATCTCGTCATATTTCAAAACTTCCAAGGCTACACTGGCAAAAGAAAAGAATGTGTGAAAATCAGATGTGAGACTTTTGTTGTGTTGTATTCTTGCAGATGCATCTTTCTTGTGACCTTGTGGGTTATTTGTAGTTCTACCTGTGTTTTGGCATGGTTCCCTCTCTCCTTGGTGTGTATGTGTGTATAATAGCGTTCAGTTTTGCAAACTTCTTGTTATTATATACAGAATAAGTTCGAGCAGAACTTTGTGAAACCCTTTAAATAATAGCAGAGCAGCAGTAGGAGGGTGAAGCCCTTTTACTTTTAACCCTTTTTCTCCTGTTTCTTGATTTTTATAGGAGTTAGATTAAATATTTGTCATTTATTTACCTTTTTTTCTTTTGTTTAGGGAAGTTAGGGTTGATTTAGAGTACTTTTGTTTCTTATGTTGGCTCACGTCACTCTGACGTAAATGAAAACTGCCCATCGTGAACTCGGCTTGCTGGCCTTTCTTGGAAGTGGGAAGACTGGGGGAGCACCGGTTCATGTTGTGTCAAAGGTTCCCCTAGACCGGGGCACAACATCTTGTACAGTGTTGTGGATAATAACCAACAACTGATTTCTCCCTCCTACGGTTGTGCAACGCTGTCAAAGTCAACAACAAAGACTGAGTGTGAAACGAGAATCAAGTCGACCCAGCAACCACGGGTCACTAGATATAACTGTTATGCAATTTCCTGTGATGTGCTCTGATCAAGAGGTTAAATGCTTTTTGCTCAGATATGATAACGAGATTTTTTAAAAAAAAGAAAAAATGTGTGTAGGTGGGTCAAGCCAGCACTTTGGCCCATGCAAACACACTTCAACAACAATTAGATGAATTCCTATTAGACTTAGTGCAAATTTTCTCATGTCCCTTTCTGGCACAATATCGCCATGATCTACTCGATGCATTGGTAAAACATTTAGTACAGACACTCCTGGTGCCATAACACAGTTTGATAATCACATATGTCCCCCTCTGGATGAACTGTAAACGTTTTATCTAAAGGTGATCGTGATCCATTAACTTGTTTGGTTGCTCCTTGTTTCACTACTTCCACCCACCAGAGGTCCTCAGTGTCCCTCTGTGCTATTCTTCCCAGAAACCTCCTCCCTGTATGTGCTCACCTGGATCTCATTAGCCAATCAGTCCACTGTATATATATTTATATTGGCCCCGCCCCCTTCCCAGTTGTCAGGAAGTGGTTCTACCCCTCAGTGCAACTTTAAATCCACTCCTGTGTCACATGTTTGACCTTTTGGCTATTTTTGGACTTTTGCTCTCATCTGACTCCCGGTCAAGATTTAGTCTACCCCCTAAATGTGTTTTTTGATTGTCTCTTGTTTTTGCTATTTTGCCTGCGACTCACCTGGACTGTTTGCTCGGCTAACGAAGACCTTTGACTTTTGGCATCTGAGTCTTTTTCTCGGTTTGATATTGTCACACAAACGCTCAAGTCATCTCACGTCAGACAGGTATGTGTGTTCAAGTATGTTACAGTTGTGTTCATAGAGATTAAATGTGCCAAAAGGAGTTGATTTGTACCTTTACTGTGTAAATATTATTTCTGCCTTGTAAATAATTTGAACACCACACTGGGGTTAAGGACAAGGTTCTCTTTGATTTATGTGAATTTACTCTGTCATTATTTTGTCAATTCACATAAATAAACAGTTTTTCCAATATCCAGAGGAAGGCATGTGTAAACACACCACTGTGCGATTCAACAGGCTGTTGGGTCACTGATGCATGTTGGTACTTGATAAAAAATATCATTTTTTACGATATTCGCTCTCTTGATTCGCCCATCCCAGCTCGTCTACTTTGCCTATTCTTACATGAAATTGCAAATCTTCTGGTGTACTGATGCACGCCAAAGCCTTGAATTTGGAAAGCAATGTTCCACAGAAAGCATGAGTGAAGCACAAGTGATTTTGACTCGTATCGCATCCTTTTAACTTGTTGCCTTTTATGCAGGCAGAGAAACACTGTTCCCTACACTGTAGCTCCACTCAAAGCAGCCTTTATTGGTCACTCATGAACTAATGGAGCTGGAACTGGAGGATGGTGTGGGCCGTGTTTGAAAGCAAATGTCTTTATTAATGAAATGATTTTTGTTGCAGGCCCTACGGATAGTTGATGTGACTGCCCATGGCAAAAAAAAAAAAGTTTAAAAAATATTGTTACTAGAGGTCTTACTCATTTATTTCGGCATTGGAAGACGCCCATGCAAACATTTATTCTCGCTGCTGTTGGGGAACTGGTTCCATCAGTTCAGCAATATTTTAAGAGCACTGACATCAAACCGATGATCAGTTTTCATTTGAGTAGCCTTCTGCTTCGATTCCAGAAACACTTCCTCGAGTCTGACTGGAGACGACAGCGTGTAGATCTTTGCCCATCGACAGCTGCAGGGTGAGCCCTGTTCAAAATGTCAACAACTTCCCTGTCAAACATTCTCTAATAAATCCAGCCATGAGCTGCATGTGTCGAGCACCAATTTGTGAAGTGGTTTGTCAGGCACAGAGTGTAGCGCAAAGGGAATATTTGGTATTTTGCGACTCTGCTGAGACATAAACAATAAAATGTTTCACCCCTCAGGATTGTGGTGTATCTGCCATTATTGACAAGGGCGGCGTTCTTCCATGCCCAGACAAATAGAAAGGTGTCGACTGACAGCAGGAAGGCCAGAGATGTCTGAGACAGTGGAGGATAGCTGCCTTTATACATTTCTTTGTTTTTTAGTTTTTTATTTTGGGCATGTGAAAGAACCTTTCTTTATATTTTAATGTGACTAAAGTTTTTCACAAGCCATACCTCAGTCTCCCTGGTAACACTTGAGGGTTTGACTAATACCTGGAAGACTCATTACCGGCTGATGACGTTCTAATGTAATAAAAACTCCAGCAAACAGGACAAACCTTAGATACGACATGGCAACAGAAGATTTTTCTTGTCCTCTAAGCTCATAGTAAATTGTAAATGGAGGCTTCGACTGCATCCCTGTTGCTGTGGTTACCCTTCAGTTACCCACTTCAGATACAGGCGAAGCCATGGCATTAATTTAGAGAAGTGTATAGTTCAACTGGAGCTGCCTAATGGACTGCCTGCTGCCAATCAGGAGTCCTCTCTCCATGACTTTTAAACACGTGGTGGTCTTAAAGTAAAAATCTGTTGGCAATCCCATGTGTTAGGGATGGAAACGATACCGCTAAGAACAAACAGTTCCTACAAGTTGAAATTGTTCAGCTTGTTTTAAACACGACACAATACAGTGCCTGTAAAAAGTGTTCATCTCCCATGAAAATGTTCCTCATTTGTTACTTTTCAACACTGAATAATGGTTTTGTTTGGTTGTTTTTGTTTTTTTGCAAAAATCTGCACAAGAAGTACTCATTAATGTCAACACGTCAACAGTTTTCTATGAAGTAATGCTGTTTTATTTAAAAATGCAAGACATTTTGAAAAGTAGTTGCATCAGTGACTCGTCTAATTCAACACGGGTGCAGCCGATTGGTCTTAAACGCCGCACGTTAAGTAAAATGGAGATCATCTGAGTGAAGTGAATGTATTATAAAGACAGCTGTATCTGGAAGGTGCTGAATTAAGACTTCTGGCTATAACTGCACTC
>NW_007577855.1:245907-249344 GCF_000690725.1 Stegastes partitus | reverse complement strand
TATTCCAACTGGTCTGAATACCTTTTACAGACAGCATGCGTTTCCAACCTTTTCTTTATTAATTTATTTTCCAGTACAGTGTTTATCAGCCTGGACTGAACATTATGATGATATTTTTTTAGGGCTCAGCTGCTCAGATTTTACAGGAACTCTACATTCACACGACCATGTTTACCCATTCAACTGCTGCTGACGAATCCCAGAAGACCCATTAGACTGGCAGTTCTACCTGCACTCGCAAGCTACATGCAGTATTGTCTGGCATTTATTCCTCATGTACCTGTTTCCAGCATAAAAGATTCAAGGTTGTAGAGCTTTTCAGAATCTACAGTCCAAATTATAGTTGTTATTGTCCTAAAGGAGAGGGCGCGGAAATGTCAGCAAATTACATTCCAATTAATAATAATAATCGCCGCCCAAGATGACGACCTGAGTAAGCTTTATGACTTATTAGACAAACTACCACTACTGGCAGTTCCTTGGTAGTGAAAAGTCTTTACGCAAAAACATTAGTAATACTGATGTTGTAGATTCTACAGTCAGGGATCTGGAAGATTTAGAAACTACTATACAGCCTAAAGGATTTTATTCAAGTTTAAATTGTTAAATCAGCTTTTGCTTTTACAGAGACACAAACTAGACCTTGACTCTGCTTCAATACCACAATGTAAAAAGAAAAACTCCAATGTTAGTGAACTTAACATTCACACACCATTGCCTCCGATTAGATGTCTTTACCGACATTTAGTCTGAATTTATCGTATCTGGAGCCATTTCAGTTTAATTTTGTAATACTTCCATTAATGTTTTGGCAGACACAGTTTGTCTCATCTCACACTCGTTCCTTTTAAATATTCAACCTTGTCTGTAACTGACAGATAGACTTCAGACATGTCAGCTCTGGATGGATGGATTTCAGCTGAAGTTTGACTCAGGGAGCTTCTACCATTTTCAGGACCACTTCCTAAAAAAAAATCCATTTCACCGAACAACAGCAGGAAAGCTTTTACTGGTCTGTATTTTTTTGTTGTTGTTGTTGAGGAAATCATTACTTTTCTTGCACGATACAGTCGTGACTTGATAATGCTAAATGTAAAACCTTCTTTTGTGTTGGATAGCAATGCTGTTGGATTGTTGAGACGGAGGTCAAGATATGAGGAGGGCTTGATGCTGGAAGGATCATTTGTTGGTAATATCTATTGTTTATAGTTGTTATAATGTACTATTTATATGATGTTAGGATTTATATGAAACAAAATCAACTTGTTAGATGAATTTTACGTATGATGTCTGGCATGTAACAGTATTGAAGCAATTTGTTTCTATGATTGATAAGCCCGATACAACCACAGTATGTATAGGTTCATGGAATTGTTCAGGGGCTGCAGGGTGGCGCAGTTGGTAGCACTGTTGCCTCGCAGCAAGAAGGTCACCAGTTCACGTCCCGGTGGGGGCACCGGGATCTTTCTGCGTGGAGTTTGCATGTTCTTCCCGTGCAGCGTGGGTTCTCTCTGGGTTCTCTGGCTTCCTCCCACACAGTCCAAAAACATGTTGAGGTTAATTGGTGATTCTAAATTGTCCGTAGGTGTGAATGTGAGTGTGCTTGGTTGTCTGTCTCTAAGTGTAGCCCTGTGATAGACTGGTTACCTGTCCAGGGTATCCCTTGACATCGCCCTAAGTCAGCTGGGATTAAGCAGTGTATAGATAATGGATGGATAATGGAATTGTTCAGGTGTCAAAACCTGTCACATTGTTTAATACTTCAAAGAACTTCAAAGCACCAAACCCGTCCTTCCTGTGTTCCACACACGTGGAGTTGTTCACTAACAAACTGATGCAAACCGACATAATTAGTTGGGCAAACTCATTCAGTGAGTGCCACTAGTGTATTGTTAGAACACTACACATCGCTGGATTTCACGTCTAACTGACCGGTGCGCTTGTGCACGGGCCTGTAAGTTGACATCAAAGGGAAGTAAATCTGTTGGATTGTTAAATCAGATAATACGCCGTTATCCGTGTTTATTTGTAAAATGTCGGAGTCGGAATCAAAGGCTGTCGGTATGTTAAGGCTATTTTTATGGGTTCCATTCGTTTTTTTTGAAAAACCCGTCGAATAGCAAGGTTTTCGGATTATTAAGGGTCGGAATGTCAAGTCACGACTGTATTTGCCCCCATGTGACACAAAAATCCACTAAAAACAAGTGTTTCAGTGGCATTTAAACAAAGTTAAATTAGAAAAAGTCAACAGTGACTTATTGCCCACCCCCCTTCCTTAAGCTAAGTGCTTATGCAGCCTGAGCCTCTCCACACCGCATTTATCTCATATGCACCCCAACATTGAACCCACTGAAGTGTATGACATCAGTCATCTTGTCACAATTCAGCGTTCTGTTGGAAAACTTTGGATCCTTGCATTCATGTGGATGTTACTTTGATATGCACCGTCCACTTTACCGGTGTTGCAGATCACATTACATCCCTTCACAGCAATGGCTCTCCCCAATTGCAGTGGCTTTTCCAAGCAGAACAATGCATTCATTCGCGCTGCAAAAACTTTTCAGGAATTGGTTTGAAGAACATGACAAAAAGCCAAAAGCCAAAAACTCCCCAGATCTCGATCCAATCGATCATCCACGCAAACCCACAGAGCCCAGATGACTTACGGCCAGTGGCTCAGCTCCAGCACACTCTGAGAGGTCTGGAGAGCACGACGCGACGCCACCATATCATCCACTTGTGTCTTCTTCCTCCTGGAGTTTGTTTTGCCTCCTCTGCAGCCATTTCTGATTGATTCCTGATCTGCTGCCAACTCGCTAAGTGTTTATCGTTCCTTTTGTCGGTTTCTCTGTCGACCTTTGCCTCTCTTTGCCCTCGCCTCACCTCAGCCAGTCGATGCAGCGTTTCACCTCCCTGAGGCTGCTTCTCCCACAAGATTCTTTCTTAAAAGAGATTTTATCTTTTCTTTTCAAGTGCTTGCTTAAAGGGATTTATTTCTTAGTTGAGTTTGCCTCTGTAACTTAATATTATAAGGTTTTTACCTTGATGCATGAAGGGCTGTGAGGGGACTTAAATCGCTAACTGGTGCTTTATAAAATGAATTGTTTTGACGGCGTGAGGGTTGACCTACAGCGTAAAGCAGCTGCTATTAGTGTTGTCTCTGATTGGTGTGTCTCAGTGTATTGATGAGTAGATAGCCAATCTCCAGCAATCAGTATAAATGAAGAGTTCATATGCAGTTAATTCCACCTTCACAAACCTTAAGAAAACCCACTTTTCCATCGTCTACCTGAGACAATATCAATCAAACTGAAGTTGAGTGGATTTGACTCAGGAGAAATGACAAAAATAGAGATAACTTCGGTTTGATTGATGTTGTCTCAGGCAGAAGATGGAAAAGTGGGTTTTCTCAAGGTTTGTGAAGGTGGAGTTATCTG
>NW_007577855.1:233146-244835 GCF_000690725.1 Stegastes partitus | reverse complement strand
AGCACACCAGTGCAAGGACCCTTTTGAAACGCAATTTAGAAACTCAAATTAGAGAGTCTAAACACTCACAAAAACTCCCCAAAATCCCCACTCACCACAAGGACTGGCAAAAAATTTGATATTTTAAGAGATTTGGACATGTCACTGCCAAAATGGCTCCACAACGCCACCTTGAAAATTTCAATGGAGTCCCATCGGAATCACGTTTGGTCTAGAGCAGGGGTGTCAAACTGTGGTCCTCGAGGGCCGCAATCCTGCATGTTTTAGATGTTTCCTTCTTCCAGCACACCTGATTCAAATGATCAGCTCATCATCAAGCTCTGCAGAAGCCTGATAACGATCCTGATGATGTGAATCAGGTGTGTTGGAAGAGGGAAACATCTAAAACATGCAGGATTGTGGCTCTCAAGGAGCGGAGTTCGACACCCCTGGTCTAGAGCTATGAAATTTGGTAGGCACATAGAGTAGGTCGGGACGCACAAAAAACATGACCAGCGCAACGCTCTAAAGTGCAACACGGTTCAACTGCGCCAACAGAGTCCAACTGGGTCCACTTAGGTTTCACTTAGAGCTACGAAATTCAGCACACATACGTCGCAGCTTGGGACGCACAAAAAAGTCCTGTAGTCTTTTTATGTAAACCTGACAGGAAATCCACCATATCAAAAAAGTAGCGAGCATGCCGAGTGATATTTTCTCTTTTTTTGGCCATTTTCGGCCACTTTCAAAATCTAGCTCCTCCTCGGGGTTATGTCGTACACATCTAAAATTTGGCTAGCACAAACTACAGGACATGGTGATTAAAAGGTCATAAAATCTCTGACGTGGAATTGCCAGCCTGCTCAATTTTGATGAAAGGCCATTTTGCGCATTTTCACTGGTTGTCCGGCATTCCAGAGAGCCCTGTTGGAAAGCCGTTTCACCTACAGCTTCGAAATTCGGTGGCCATGTGTAGCAGGTCCGGATGCACAAAAAAGTCAGTTAGCGCCAAGGCCAAAACCCAACATGAAGTCCGCCATTTTGAAAAAGGATGGCGGCATAAAACGGGACGTGCTTGGTGCTCTGATCTGCCTGAAACACACATGTGCCGAGTCCCAGCCAGAGCGCGTCGCCATCACAGCCTGACACGCACTCCACCATAAAACAGGAAGTGGCTTGTAGCTACGCCGCACATGGTACGATCTGGCTGAAACTCGACACGCCGGATCAGAGTCCTGCCTTGAGCACATTTCTGCCCAACGTGGGCGAAGGCCGACAACTGTGAGGACCCGTCCATCGCCGCTTGCGGCTTTCATTTAATGTGGTTTCAAGTTTCTATGCAGACTCTTCTTACTTGTAAAAAACAAACGCGAACAGAAAAGGTGAAATACAGAGACTGAGACCTTCTATTAAATGTTCCAAAGCCTTCAGATTTCAGCCCTGGCCAAATGAACTGAAAATGCTTTTCATGTATTATGCATCAAATAGAGTTCAATTGCACTGTGAGCAAGAATCATATGGAACAAAAAGAAAAGAAGAAGAAAAAACTAACCACACTTCAGTTCTCCAGTTTGACTCTTTCATACAAACTTTATGTATTTCTGTTACAATATACATAATAAATGGGATGTCAGCGTTCACATCAAAACAGTGGCCTTGTTGTATATTTGTTGCATGCTTTGGCACGAGGCCTTTATGTTTTTTTTTTCTTTTCATATTTGACAAGGACAAACGTAACACCAGAGTTTCTCATCCTTGTTTTGTGGACCCGACACGGACACATTTAACAAGCAGGTGGGGACATAAAGGCTTTGAAAGACACACGAACAACAACACAGTTTAAATCTCTAAAGTACTGCTGTGCGTTATCATTTCCATCCACGTTCGTTTCAGAGCTTTCTCTGCCCTTTTTAAAAAGACGAAACGGTACAAAGGTGGACTGCTATGATGAAAACGTACAGCTTTGCTCTCTGGAATCCAGCCGGGTCGCAAGATGAAAAAGGATGAGAAACTCTGAGTTTAGTTTTCAGGGATATTTTATATATATACATGAAAAGTTCAACCCAAATATATATTTTCACCTCCGTAAATGTCCGTACTGAATAGAACTTAATATCAATACAACAATAACAACATCTCATTGGCAAAATGGCACTCTTTTAGAGGTTTGACATATCCAAAACCTCCACTTCATGTATATCTGTGACTTGGCAATGCTCCGACTTTGGCTGCTTATTGTAGAATAATTCTCTGCGCTTCCTCAAGAAGAATCACAAAAACTGTTTGGTGCTATCAGATCCACACAAAAGTCTCTTCATCTCAGTTTGCTGTGCCGTCTTTATCTTCTTCTTCTTTGGGCTTGTAAACATGGCTCTCAGTGGCATTTATTCAAATGTACAAGCAACATTCAAAAGGAACCCTGACGTCTCCGAGGGAATCGATAAAATCCCAACCGTTGATTGTTGTGATCCCAGCATTGCAGATAACCACCATGGCTTAACTTTCCTTCATGATTTACTTCATAATTTTTTTTGATACCCTGGTAAAAGACAAAGAAGCAACTACACAAGCAGCTCTAAACATAATTATATTATATCTTTTTTTTATAAAAAGCAAAACGATCTACAGGCACTGCAGAAAAGAGAAAAGAAAAGTACATCACAGCATGTAGTCATCTCCTTCCTGTTGCATTAAGGTGTCGATCATATCCAACATCTAAAACTGTTGTTTTACACCATTTAGAAAAAAGAAAAGAAGATTACCAGCTAACTTAATCATCCCTGATAAGCAGTAACCTCTTAAAGCACTTTATTTTTTTTAAGAGAAAGGGCTAAATATAGCACAAATACTCCCACGTTCACTTAACATTTAAGGAGTCGTACAGTCAGCTGGTCGAAAGTTGGGACAAATACTGTCTTTTTTCACCGGAGAATAAGTCAGAACAGTGTTGTGACTTAGTTCCTCAAAACTGTGCTGCCACTGAGGACATAAGTAGAACATCTTCTTCTCTTCTTCTTCTTCTTCTTATCATTTCTCAGTTTGTACATCCTCAGTTTCGTTTCCCCTCCTTGCAGCTCAGTCCTCCTCAGATGTGATGCGAGGCGAGAAAGAGACACGAGAGGAGAGAAGTCAAGACAGCAGGCATTTAGCAAAAGAGACGTCCTTTCTTTGGAGCTGTCAGTTCAAAGCAGCTGCAATTAAATGTAACGTGTGACTCAGCTGCATCACCGGTCCATTGTTTTGTTACAGACTAATGCTGCATTTACACAAAAAAGAAAAAAAGAACAATCTCAGATGAGCTGCACAGTTTTAACAATTTCAAAATAATGTACAAATGTCATACTTTAAAAAGAAATCAAATAACCACACACGTGTGCTGTGAACTACAGAGAAGGCGTGACACATAAAAGAGAACACAGACATTCATATGTAGTGACTCAGGGATATAAATTAGACACACAGTCCTCCAGACGTGGTTTGTATATTTCAGCTGTGTCCGACCCCCTTTTTTTTTTTTTTTTTTTAATCAACAAGGACCCTAAAAATAAATCTTAAAAGGAATACAGTGAGGATAGAGCCGTGCATCCTCACACACAGCTCCTCCAGTAAGCCTCCTTTATTCTCAAGACACATTTTATGAATTAGGGCATCCATCAATCCATGAAGGACAGCGGTGGATCAAAATAGAGGAATAAGAAGTGCCGCAGTTTGTTGATGCTGACTGAGAGAAAACTTAAGATCCCAGACATTATCTCTAGTCTCATTTTTAATGCTTGTGTTTTGCACATAGACTGTATAAAAGATGGACGTAGCTGTCGTGACGTCACTCGTTGGTTTCTGCACTGAGAAAATGAAGCCAGGGTTTTGCTACTTCCTGGTTGACATCTTGGATTTTTGGAGCCAAAAATCGTCGGAGGGGGGCGGAGCCATAGGAGCAGCGATTGGTCAGACGGATTGAGAGGCGGGCCCTCTCTGCCCGCCCACATTTACCGCCTTCTGCTCGCTTCATCTGTATGGTCGTTGCCGACTGTCAATCAATCCAGCCACGCCCCTTGCCCCGCAAAATGTTGACGATTTTTTAAAAATTCAGTACTGATTTATTTTTAGATTGGCCACCTGGTCTCTGGACTTGACCATGAAAACTAATTTTAAAAAATCCTGAGCTGGAGGAATGCAGTATTTCGTGTTCTGTGATCATTTCTTTTCCAATTCCAGTCTATGGGAGCCAGGGCTTTTTGGAGCCAGCAACTAGTGGACGTAGTGATACTGCAGGTTTTTGACACTTCCAGGTTGGCTTCATTTTCCAGGGTCGGTTGCTACGTCCGTCTTTTATACAGTCTATGGTTTTGCACAGGGTAGGGATTCCTTTTTTTTTAAAGGTCACAAAAGGATACAACAACAACAACCAAAAAATCCACATCTCCACTGTCCAAAAGTTTTGCACTGGATGTTTCTCTGCACTCTGCATGGATGTCCACAGTTCTGTCACAGCGTTTGTAGCGGTAACGACATGGTGAACTATGTCCTGCAGTGTCCTTACATTCAAAATGATGTCTGTGTGTATATTTATAAAGTAGTATCTCCTGTGATTTATTACTGCCACCTTATATTAGCTCCTCTTGTTTTCATGCAGCAGCGCATTTGTTGCAGGTTGCTGACATTTAATATTGATGTTTTGAAGTTGCTATTTACAGCCTTCTCACCTGACGATGAGTCAGTCTGGGTGTCACTCTCAAGTCCATCGCTTGCATTCATGGATGTTACAGCCTCTCCATTAGTATTATGGGATATCCAGACTCATCATACAGACTTTACGACAGAAACACGTGCTTTATTTCTTGGCTTTTGTGGATTTGGGTGAAGACGCGTCCACACCGGTTAAAATTGCTTTTCCCTTTGATGTGAATGTGTGACAACCCGAGCTGTGTGAATCTGCTTCTTTAATGTACTGATGCTCGAGGAGAGAAGAGGTGGGGAAACACTAGGTAATCGGTTCATGGAATTCGTTGATGTTGTTAGATATAGCGGTAAATGTCAAAACTGATGTGTCCACTTGCTCTTTAGTCAAGACATACAGGCTGCAAAATCTCCTGTAAATAAAAGAAGAAAAGCTTTTTTTTGCTTTGTATTCTGTGTGAGTGCACCTTTAGTGCTGAGAAACCATCCATTCATCGTCTAACTGGTTGTAAACACCCAGCAGATGAATTAGGTGCTATCGACTGTTTGTCTTGGCTACATATGTGCAAGCTCTAGTCAATAAAACCAATAGTTTGGGATTATTTGAACAGTCACAGCGAATAGGAGTATCTGACTGGACTGTGAGCGGCGCATGTTTGAAAATGTAACAGCATTGAAGCCCAGTAAGAAGCTGCAGCACGCTGGTCAGTGTTTCAAAAAAAGAAAAGGTAAAGCAGTGCAAATGGATGATTTCGGTAAAAAACATTGTTTTTAAAAGAGGATCATTTGAGCTTGATGTGCAGACTTTGCTGTTGACTCGCTATGAATATGTGTCCCCTTACCAGCTACACAGATACACATGTATGCATTCTTATTCATCAGTTCATTCTGGTGCTGCACCGGATGGTAACATCTCCTCGTAGGCCGGCTCCTGCTGAACCCCTTCGGGTATCATCCTCACACTCACACTGCCTCCGTCCGTGGTGCTTGGATTCACGCGGAACTTTCTATTAACTGGGCGTACAGCCCGGAGAAACTGCCTCTTGAAGGTCTCACTGAGGATAATGTAGAGGAATGGATTGATGCAGCTGTTAGCGTAGCCCATGCTGATGGCAATATTGTAGGCATAGGAGAAAGCAATGCTTGGCTTCTGCACGCCGAGATGGATGAGTTGGAGGATGTAGTAAGGAGCCCAGCAGGTGAAGAAAGCCAAGCAGATGGCCACTGCCATCCGGGTCACCTTCCTGGTGCGCACCCTCAAACTCCGCGGAGGCAGTGGCGCCACGCTGGTGGACATGTGTTGGAGGATCTTAAAGAATGCCACGCAGATAATAGCCAAGGGTATAGCAAAGGCCAAGAAAAACTGGTAGAGTGTAAACCAATATGTATCGGTGACTGGATCAGGCAGAAGGAGAGCACAGGCCACCAGGCCATCTGGGAGAGGCATCAGGCCTGCGTACATCCAAACAGGGATGATGGTGAGTAGAGACAGACCCCACACCAGTCCGATAACCAGCGTGGCAACACAGGGTGTGCGGACATAGTTGAAGCGGATGGGATGGACTGTAGCCAAGTAACGGTCGAGGGTCATCGCGGTGAGGATGTAAGTACTGACAATCTGGCTATTGGAGTCGAGCGCAGTGATCACGGTACACATCGTGGCTCCAAAGTGCCAGGTACCGTTGCCCAGCAACTGGTGGATAAGGAAAGGCATCCCAAGGAGAAACAGGAGATCAACTACAGACAAATTTAAGATGAAGATGTCTGGGACAGTCTGCTTGGCGTGACACTTGGTCTTCTTCATGATGGTGTACATGACGATACAGTTCCCTATGATACCCAGAAAGCAGATAATGCCGAATATGACGGGGAGGATGGCACTGCAGTGAAGGGTCCCATCTACAGCTGGAGACAAAAAGAAGAGGGGGCAGCACATAAGAACATGCCAAATACTTCTTACATAATAAATTATTATTTTTTCCAAAAAATCTTAAGCAGGATCACACCGTGCTGCACATTGTGGTAAACTATAGAGTAGCAGAGCGAGATAAACAACACTTGTTGCTATTCATGTGTAAGAGGATCTGTTTTCTCCCTCTGGCTTTAGGCAGCAGGAGGGATATAGTGTGGACATCACTGACTGACTGTGTGTGTGTGTGTGTTTAGGTGTTTGTGTGTGTGAGAGAGAGAGAGAGAGAGAATGTTCTTAGGTGACGGCAATATCTTTGCATAGATTTATATTGTGAAGAAACTTCAACACAACGGAATAAATCTTACCAACACTATGCGTTAATTGACATTTATTTACACTTTTTCCACACTTTTTAAATTTCATTCCATTTTGCTTTTATGCACATTATTATTATCATTATTATTATTAATAATGATGATGATGATGATGATGAAGATGATGTGCAAATCATTTAATATACCAGGCTGGTCATGGAAGTCACTGCAGTTTGAATTAGTGCAATAGACTGTAAAAGCTTGCATGACTCCAAAAGGAAACGAAATATATTTGGAGACAGAAAAAAGGAAAGAAAAGAAAACTGTAGCATAAATGTTATGTTATTTCTCTCTTAAACAAATTGTGAAACGATTTTGTTAGATTGTGCTGCAGATCCAGTGTTTGCTCAACCTACCTGTTGTTACATTTGTGCCACCGATGGAAAAATTTGAGTCGTTAAAGAAATCCATGTGTAAAAATCCAAAGTTAACAGGCTACTTTCAATGCCTGCTTCCCAAGTAAATTCAGCCAAGGTGCATCTGGAATACAGCCAAAAAAAAAAATCCGTTTACTCCTTAAGAGTGATTCCAGACGCGCAATCTCAATAAATCCGTTGCAGCACAATGCCTGTGTTTCACTTTATGAGCAGACCAGTGCTCGCTGTGTTCTCGGGGATAATGATGAAGCTGTGGTGAGCGACTGAAGAGCATCTTCCCTCGTCCGCGAGTGGCGACTGCGCTGCAGATGTCTGTCAAACTGGGGCAAATTCAGACTAATTGATAGTCAGTGGATGAGTGTGCGTCTGTGCGTAAAAATCTTTGGAGAGGTTTGGACCAAATGTAACGTTTTACTGCGTAATCTCAAAACATGGTAAATGGGGATTTTGTGCGTTTAGAGATTGCATTCGTTCCCAAACACAGCAATTAAAAATACAAAACACAAAAAAGTTAGGACGAAAGAAAAATCATTTGGAAACTGAAAAAATGTTAGTTGGGGATTTACTGATAAAAACTTACAAATGAGCATTCGCACAGTGTTCCTAAGACTCAAAATAACTGCAGAATACACGCGTAAAGAGCGCGTGCAGGCTGGCAACGTGTTTATTTCCACTGCGCAAACACAATCTGGCCTCATTTTGGACATTAAACTAAACCTTGACATGCCATATCTCAACATTACGCACTGGCGCATTACGCATTCCCGATGTGAGGGCTTAAAAGCAGCTAAGTAGAAACAGCAGGTGTCTTCTATTGTGCTCCATATGAATGAGCATCGCAAATGACACATTAATTGACCAGCTCCAAAAAGTTCGTTTTTCCAAACTGTATCGCTAGATGGCCTTGTTGCCCCTCATTTGGAATCCTCACGCGTCTCGTTTATTTGGAATCAACGTGATAAGGATTTTTTATTTTTTTAAAAATATGTGTTCCCAGGACGCATGAAGGCACTTATATGACTTGTTTTGGCAACTCAGGGCCAAATAACTTAACATTCTGCGATGAGGGTGCGTCAAGGATTATTTGGCTGACGCACAATTATATGGAGTTTGTGTCATCTGTGTGTATATTTGTGTAACGTGTTGTAATTACATCCTGGGGAGCTTAGCATCTTGTCAAGAAAGCTAGAAAAGTAACATTAATGCCTGTGAAATGCAACATGTTTTGCTCTGCATGGAGAAGCTCAGGGGGGCTTCAGCGAAATGGGCTGGTTGCATCATTTATAATGACAGGATGAGCAGCAGTGTGTGCTAATTTGAGTGCATTTGGCAACTGTAGCACAGAGTAAATAACTGAAAAACTCCCAGTTTTCTCAAAAATGAAATAGTTTCACTAACAGTTTCAAATGAGCAACAACAAATGACCTGTAGCTGTGCTATTATCAGTGTATCTGTCAACATACGCTCACATAAATTCCTCTTCTTCAACTTCTATCAGAATAGATGCAGGAATGGCATATTGTGGCTCTTAATTTGGAGAGCATCATTTCTCATGTTCCAACTCATCCAGTGTTCTTCTCAGAGCTTATCAGACAGAACCAGTTCTAACCTGAGCCCACAATAAACTAATCTCCTTCTTCTAATCTTTCTCCTCAGTTTAAACGCCCTGTTCAGAGACGACTGCATCGAATTGTGTGACTTTTTTTTTCTCCCCCTCCCTTCTTTAATTCCACCTTTGCAAAGCCACATGAGCCTGCAGCAGTCTGCTCGAACTCACTGGAAAGAAATTCGGAAAGCTTTGCTTGAAATAGACTTTTTTTTTTAGGTCTTTCATGTGCTTCCCTGTTCCCTCTCCCACATGAAGCCCACTTTGTGCCAACTTTATGAATTATATATACTTCCATCAGCACTGATTTTCCTCTCATTTGAAGAGACAGAATCAGATGCAGACAGCTGCATGTTGTCCCTTCATTAGTCCTAATGCCTCCACACAGCCATTTGTCATGACGTCTGGTCAGAAAGTTTCATTTTCTGTCTATATATGTATTGAAAGGCTACTTTCCTGACTCATCAGTATAAATACTTAGGTGCCTTCCTCATTGACTTTGACTTACTTGATTAAATTTAAAATGCTAATCTACTGTATATGAAGCTCTCATTTTAGCTGCCAATGTACATTCTGTTACAATACTTTGACTTCCAGGTCCAGCATCTTTAGCACTCACCATTTAGCCTGGATATTTTAAAGGTTCTATAGCTGTAGAGTGGGACCTTTACGATTTTGAAAGGGCATTTCAAATCAATTACGAACAAAAAAAAGTCAAATTTTCAGACTACGTGGCATTTACTTTAGCAGATGACTTTTCTGCTTGGTTTCGCCAACATAGTGTTCTCAGCCAGTATGATGGAAGGGAAGTCAGCTCTAAATGGTGCCATAAAAGCAGCAGCAGCAATGCATCATGAAACGTTTCCAACACTTTTCAGCTGAATAACTTCTTTGGTAGAAAATTGTTGACAGGCAGCCGTCGTAACATTCATCCCCCTGAAGATATTCTGGGCGTGTGTCTCTTGGTGAAGGCCCAGCGGCATCACTTGAGTAATTAGCTTATCCTAATCCTTGTTGTTGGCTCCCCATGTTAATTCAGACTTCTTTTTAAAAGATGTTTTTTGGCTTTATTAGATAGGACAGAGAGAGAGAGAGACAGGAAAGTGGGGGGAGAAGAACCTGCAGCAAAGGGTCATGAGCAGGATTCGAACCCACGACCGCTCCGTCGGGGAGCTATAGCCCTTATACATGGGATGCCAGCACAAGCAGGTGAGCCATACCGGCGCCCATTAATTTAGACTTTTTAATCAGCAGTGTGACGGCCCCACCTAGTCGGTTGGTTGGGCACATTGGCTGTCTGTGTCTGTGTCCCTAGATTGCTGGAGACTGAGTGGGTGGTCCTACCTGATTGGCATGCTCGCTCCCAGGTATAAAAGGGCCAACCCCTCAGCTCCTGGTCTCTCCCTCTCTCCTCATGCCTGTGATTTGTGGTTTGGTTGGTTTTTGGTTTGGTTCTCACATCTGACAACACCTTGCACCACATCACATCCAGACATCCAGACATCTGCACCCACACTACTGACATTACTGACATACACACCTCACTTTGACTAGATTAATTAAACCAATTAATAAAACTTTATGTTAAAATCTGACAATACCTGTGTCGTCTCCCCTCTTTTGCCACAACCTATTTGCCGGGTTGTGACAGCAGTGATACCTTTTAACACTTTTGCAACTGCTTCAAGTAAACCTTGAAAAGGGCCAATTGCTGTCTTCACTCCGTCGCTCCTCAGCTGTGCACCTGCAGACATAGAAAGGCCAGAAGATGCACCACATGATTGGAATTCTACACAAAATTGGCATAAAATTATGTAGAATTAATGAGCGAGTTCACACCAGCTGATAATTGTACTTTACCGGCTATTTGTACTGCAGTGATGGGTGCGTTCAGGACAACTCGATATCTCTCTGTTACATTAGAGCTCGACACGACACGCCGCTGTGCTAATCCAGGGTGTGCGGTCAGTGATAACAGACTTTAAACTTTCAGCCATGAGAAGTCAGGGAAAGCGTTGTTTTGTGCTTTTGATCAGTGTCACCCACACACAGACAGGACAACGGCAAAAATGGCACAGCTGAGCGTCTAATCTAAGCAACGGCACAACAGCAGTGATGATACAGTCCTACTGTAGCTGTGAGCTGATTGATGGTGTGTGACGTGTAATTTCTGGCTAACATCATTGAATACATTTCAGACCAAGTAGAGACTTCAAGAATAAGCAGTTTCCTTCAACCAGTGGGGACACAGGTGAGGACGTGCTGTGCTTTGCTTCTCATGGGACGGACAGTAGAGATTTAAAAGATCCCTATGAGAGCTACAATGCAGACAATGACTATAACTTCAGTATGACATGGCAAGAACTGAACTCCTGTGTCTACTTGTCCTCCTGTAGCTCTGCCTTCCCACGGTAAAATCACTATGTTTTTGCTCCACAGACATTTTGTACTCCCACTTCTTTTTAGGGAAATGCCCGTGTGTTTTTAGGACTTTGCTTCAGGCTGCTTGGCGCTCTGCCATCCAGAAGGAGTTCACAGGGGAAAGACGGAGGTACAGGCTGCCTTGTGGAAACCTGCTGTGCATTTGGATCAGACATTACAGCCTTTACAAATCCCTCTGGAGGCGAATGTCCACTATAGCTGTCGTGACCAGTAGATAAATCGGACAAACTTGTGAGCAGTGCAGCAAAACTGTATTGATGCAGCTGTGAGCTCCTTTTGTTTCCACTGCAGCCAAGAAATTGATTCTTGTAGATGCCCTAAT
>NW_007577855.1:228031-232033 GCF_000690725.1 Stegastes partitus | reverse complement strand
GGTTTTTGGACTGTGTGGGAGGAAGCTGGAGAACCCGGAGAGAACCCACGCTGCACGGGGAGAACATGGAGACTCCACGCAGAAAGATTCCGGTGCCCTAAACGGGACGTGAACCGGCGACCTTCTTGCTGCGAGGCAGCAGTGCTAACCACCAAGCCACCACACAGCCCACGCTACCAATATGCTAACTCAATATTCTGCCCCTCTAGGCCACTTACATCTACTCCCCTTACTCCTCCACTCATGCCTAAAAACCACAGGCAACAGGGCTTTTATTATCAGCTCTCACATCCAGTCTCCCTGTCCACATTATAAACTTATTCCACGATTGGCAATTTCACATTTAAATCAATGGCTCACCTTTGCCCTCCAGTTCTTTCTGAAGCTGCTCTAATCCTGTCAACTCTTAACTTCTTATTAATGCACTGCTGTTTTGTATTGATGCCTGATCCCACTCATTTTTCTCTTTTATTCTTTTGCCGCTTTAGTTCAACCTCCTTATGGTTCTTATCTAGCCCCGGCTTCACTTTATTACCATGTTTATTATTTATCTTTGCATGTGTTAATCCTTGTATGGTACTCTATAGATTTGCTACAGGCTGTGTTTTGTTCCTCTTTCTGCTGTTTCTTACTGCAGAAGATGAGGAAGACTTTGATTGTCATGAATACATTACAGCATTGTGAAATGTTGTTTTTTTTAGCACATCCCAGTTGGGGTCAGAGGCAGGGTCAGCCATGGTGCAGGATGAGGGCCTTGGTTTGATCCTCTGATCTTCTGATCGGTCGCCCAGAGACTTCACCATTTAACCACAGCCAGGTATTTCTGGCTTCTCTCTCTGCTTGGTCCAGTGTTTATATTCTCTTTTTTGTTTGTCTCCGATAACCTTTTGACCTCGCTGTCCTTTGACCTCACCACAACCAGTCGGGCAGATGGTCCGGTTCTGCTGGACGCCTCTTCTTCTTGTTTTTTTTTTTCCTTGCATACTGGCCTGAGGGTGGTTATTATACTGGAATATATCCACTGGTATTGTGTGTTTTTGTGTAGTTCTTTAATTGCAGGTTCATCTACATGTGTGGCAGGATTTAAGCATCCTTGAAAGCTAATAAATAGGAAATAGAAATGAAACAATATGCATTAAAATTAAAACACCAGGGATTCATTTGTTGGTTTTCTTGTATATTTTTGTCGGTTTTCAACTTTAGTTCTAAATTAGTTAGCCCCATCTCCAGAATTAATAATACTGAAGGGACTTAATATGTGGTACAGCTGGATTTTGCATAATCTCTGTAGGGCTTTATTCATTAATATCTTAATTACTCTGGTAAATTCACACCATGAACAACACTGACAAGAAAAACCAGCTTTATTTCTCTCTATGCTGTCGACGTGCTTTATACAAACAGTGACCTGACTTGACTTAATCAATGAATACGTCTTGCTGCTCTCGTGTGATTGGCTAGTTTATTGACAGGGTGCGCCGTGATTGGCTGATTGGACCGAGCTCCTACACAGTAAACTACGGTGATCAGTGATTCTTCCAGAACCGTCAACGTCGGTGGTTCCTGCGCAAGAGAGACCAAAGTTTTAGGTTTGTGTGAGTTAACTGCTGCAGAGAGGAAACTGTTTGTAGTGAACTTTATGGTTTAAACATTAATTAATTAATTAGTTTCTGAGGCGACGTCTTCTCGGAGGTGCTCACAGACTGTTTCCGTCTCGAAGGCCGTGACTTTGATGGACTTTTTCACGAGTTTCAAGCGTGGGTCAGTTTTAAAGGTGAGTAGTCTGTCAGAACTTTATAAAGTTTTGGGTTTATTTTTTATTCATTTAAAAAAAAATAAAAAAAAATAAGAAAAGTATTTATTTTCTAGTGTCTCTATCTGTCTTCATTTTATTTTGTATTTCCCAGTCCTACTTTGCATAGATAGACAGACAGATAACTTGGCTTATAACAAACACTACACCAATATAGATAAAACATAGAAAGAAATACGAGGATTATAATGATGAAAAAGTGCAAGAATAAAAAAAAAAGATGCTATAAAATACCTGGTGCTAGAACCAGGCTGACTTGATTGATTCAGGGATGCATTTTCTATTTTAATATTTCTATGCAAATAAAACATTTGAAGAGTTCATTTGCAAAAAATAGATAACTCTATTTTCTGAAAACTTTTTTTGTTGTTAATAATAGCAATCAAACTGAAGTAGAGTGGATTTGACATGACAAAAATAGAGATAACTTAAGTTTGGTTGATGTTGTCTCAGCTCGACGATGGAAAAGTGGGTTTTCTGAAGGTTTGTGAAGATGGAGTTCATCATCTACAGTGTTGATCTGACAAACATTTCAATAACTAATTTTATAGATGTACAGTGTGGTACATATGTTGGTACGCAAGATGCAATAAGTTTAGATGAATAGTTTTGCCACAGCTTCAAAATCTAGCAGCCTTTTTATCAGTCTTTTCTGTCAGTTTTCATACTTTCCTGCACAACAGGTCTATCCTGAAAGTTCATTTAAACCATGATCTAACCCTTGCTGCTCCACTGAGCCATCATTTCTCTGCAGATTTTTTTTTTTTTTTGTCATGACAGCAGGAAAGGAAAACTCCAGCATCCTCTTCCAGCTTTAATCGGATTTTCCGGCTGAGTAAAATATAAAGTATTGATTGTGTCAGTTTTAACCTGGCAGCACTATTTCCAGTTCCTCTTGCCGAGAACAGGGGAGGTAGGGTATCTTAGTGGTCTGTAATGTGTCAGCTACTCTTTTAGCTATGATCGGCTGGTATGAGAGTGATCCATCTTTGCCAGAAATGTTTTTAAGACTGCTGTGTCTGTGGCAGGAGCCTGCTTTGTGATTGCAACAAAAAAAGCTTTTACAGTTAAAAAAAAAACGCAAGTGGATAAATGAAAAAACACATATTCATAAGGACAAATACAGAAAATAAATACCGTCTGAATTATGAATCCACTCGACCAGAAAGGACACACATCACTGTCATTTACCGTCTTTGGAGAAAGTAACTGCATAAAAAAATTGCTCAAGGCTTGTACTTCAGTCCTTGTAGGTGTTTGGTATGTAAAGATGTTGATGTTTGAAGGTAAATCTTGCTTCTTCAAGTTAAGGCTGTGGTGAGAAAGTGTGCAACGCTATCGGACATGGTTCTTTTGAATCTTTATTGCATCCCCAAAGCACGTTTAAAGTCTTTACAGCCTCGGCACAAACACAGCAAAACTGTCGGACTCTGTACTGTACGTCTCCCAGAAAGCTGTCAGATGTTGTCGCAGCAGCAGCAGCAACAACAACATCTGTAATATAATGAACTGAAAACTGTATGAATCAGCGCTGAACATCAGGCCACGTAAATGGTGCCACATCTGCTTGCTGTTTTGTACTGAGGTGCCTTTGAACAGTGATGTGAACACTTGGCTCAGGAGAAAAAAAAGGGAACAAACTGCATAATCAGCGAACAAAGTGGTTTCTGCACACCCACACACAGTTTAGCATTTTCTGTATGATTAGATGCTTCGACTACTTGGGTCACGGACAGCAGGGATGGTCTCCCTGCTGTCAGTTTGTCTCTCAGTCTGTTTATTACTAACTTGTGGCATCTGCATAGGGTACAGCGAACACAATTATTCATATTTAAATTACTGAAGCCTGCTTGAGAGACATGCCAGGCTGTGCGTCTCTCCAGCTCATTTAAATGCTGATCATTTGGGGCAGTAAAGAGATGATTTGCTTGGAAAAGCTTTTAATATAATTTTCTCCCCCCACCCCTGCAGCCCAGATCTCTGAGCTCTTGGGTTGTGACAATCAGCTTTTTGGGATCGCTCTGTTGTCAGGCCAGATCGAGGATGACGGGAGAAAGAAGATTGACAGAAAAATAAGTGGATTAAAAAAACATTGAGAAATTATTGAATAGAGTTTCTTGTGGCTCGGTGGTTAGCATCGTTGCCTCGGAGCAAGAAGGTCGCCGGTTCGCATCCTGGTGAGGACACCC